>NW_027281957.1:0-28449 GCF_046629955.1 Centroberyx affinis
CTCATTACTACTGTTACTTACCTCAGGTATACCTCATTACTACTGTTGTTATGTACCTCAGGTAAACCTCATTACTACTGTTGTTATGTACCTCAGGTAAACCTCATTACTACTGTTGTTATGTAGGCCTACCTCAGGTATACCTCATTACTACTGTTATGTACCTCAGGTAAACCTCATTACTACTGTTATGTACCTCAGGTGTACCTCATTACTACTGTTGTTATTTGCCTCAGGTAAACCTCATTACTACTGTCATTTACCTCAGGCATACCTCATTACTACTGTTATTTACCTAAAATGTACCTCACTATTACTGTTGTTATTTACCTCAGTTAAACCTCATTACTACTATTACTTACCTCAGGTATACCTCATTACTACTGTTATTATTTACCTCAGGTAAACCTCATTACTATTATTTACCACAAGTATGCCTTGTTACTACTGTTAGTTTATTACTTACATTATTACATTCCCTTTTTTTACTCAGGTATCTCATTATTATTATCATTATTATGATTACTACTACTACTTTCTTTTTTACCTCAGGTACCTCATTATTAGTAGTATGTGTAGTATCATAGTTAAAAGGCAGTCAAGGTTACAGACCTGCCTTTTTCACACTGAAAATAATTTGGATCAACTTCTCGACTTCCAGAACTTCAGCTGCTTGGTATTTCTAAACAGACGCGTCTGTTTTCTTCATCTGAATGTGTTTTAAAGATGTTGTGACATCACTTCCTGCCCAGTGCTCCCAGTAACGCTGAGGTGTTGGTTTTCTTCCAGGAGCGAGTGACCAAGCTTTCTCCCAGAGAACACACCGAGGAAGACCTGACACAGCTGTTCGAAGCCTCCATGAAGCTCTACTGAGTCCCAGACAGACAGGCAGACAGACAGACAGGCAGACAGACAGACAGACAGACAGACAGACAGACAGACAGACAGATTTGAACATACTAGAGACGTATTTTAACATGGGATGTATAAATGTAATCCAGGTAAATCAGATCAAGACATGATGTGGATATGAAACAGGGTTATGCAGGTGTGAACAGGACCAAAGTTGATTTAGATGAACCTCGAACCCCAAAAAAAAAAGAAATCCTCACAGGAACCAGAAAATCTGTCCTCACATTATATATAATACAGCACTTTTCCAGTTTTTCTGCTCCTGTGGGACATGTGTGTCCTCACAAGGCTGGAAGTCCAGAAAACCTCTGCTGTGTTCAGGTGCTGCTGGGAAAGTCAAAAAATCAAACCTGAAGACAAACGAGGAACAAACATGGCCGCCTGCAGCTTAACGAGCTCATTAACAAACTGCATTTAAACAGATGGAGTTTTCCTCCATGTTGAGAAGCTTGTTTTTGAATTATATCAGAGAGAATGTGAAGGCAGAGACACACACACACACCTACACACACACACACACACACACACACACACACACACACACACCCTTCTGCAGCTACAGTCTGTTCAGGTTAAATTGTCTCTGTCCTGTTTCCTGTTTTCTCCTGATGGAGCTTTTAATTTTTAATGATCTACCTCAAAATAATACGGAATAAATAAGGAGGTGAAACATTAACCACAAAATGAATTAAAATGAAATTAACATTAATTTCCCCCTTCAATCGTTTTCATTCACAATGATTTGTGAACCGTTTGTGGCACTTGGAGACAAACTTCTAGATACTGAGTTTAACTTCGTAGCTTCAGCCTGAGTGGGAATTGAACCTCTAACTGTCGCTGCCTTGCTCTGCGGCTCTGCTTCGTGTTTCTGAGAACTGCAGCTCCTTTCTTTAACCCGTCTTCCAGATCATCAGGATGGCGGTTACGTAAAGCGGCTCTCTGATCTGATCTGATCTGATCTGATCTGATCTGATCTGATCCGATCTGAGCCGACCGCTTTAACTGGTTTAACCCGGAGAGCAGAAAGCGAGCTGAGTGTCTCTGATGCTGAACCGGCTTCAGGTCGCTGAAATACCTGGGACTCATCAGCCAGTGTTTCAAAACCATCCTCATTTTGTGCCAATATTCAACATCTTTTAATTTGACTTTTAGTGAGAAAATTCGGTGTGAAACCAGACTGAAGAAAGTCTTTTAGCGTTTAATAAAAAGCTAAACTTCACCCAGCTGGTGGAAACCTTGTGCCTTATGAAACACTCCTTCCTCTTCCTCTGTTTCACTGTGTCGACATGCAGGAGCGTCACGTTTCCCCGGTATAGTTTCATGTGAATTAAATGATGTTGTTGCCTTGAAATTATATTTTTGAAATGTGAACTCACTTTTTGTATGTTGTAAACTTCATTAAACTGTATCTTCAGTGTCGGGGGAAACTGTGTTTGTCTTCAGTGTGGTGACGGATCTGAACAACGCTGCGTTCAGGTAGATGATAAAACTGCTGATGATAAAGAGTCTACTGTTAACTTTACAGCAGTTAAAGGTCACATGATGTAAAGCAGGACTCCCTCTCCTCTGTGATGATAAAGGAGTTGGATGGTCTATCTAAACATGGTGAAAGAATCAAAACTAAATCCACACAATCCATATTAGTGCAGCGAGCCTCTAAACGAGCCGTTTGGACTTCCGTAACTTTGTGATGTCACAAAGGTTCGCTCATTATCATTTTTGTAAGAAATAATAGACTAACAAAGTGTTTTTTTCAAAGCGGTTGAGCGGTTGTCGTCGTTTATTACCGGAGAGTTTTCCCTACCTGTAGCCGCCGGGCCGCGGCGTCTCACGTTTCACTCTGGAAACGGTTAGCCAATAGGAACGGAGGGGTCGTTAATATTAATGAGCCTTAAAGACACGGAGACAGAAACGGCCTGTTCTTGGTAAGGCTCAGAGAGATGCTGGAAAATGAACGTGGAGAAATGGATTGAGAGTGTTTTTGGTTCATGACACCACACACACAGCTTTGGATGGACAGAAAGACACTAAATAAAACTCTGGACAGAATATGGAGCTTTAAGTGACGAGACGTCAAACTGTTCTGCTTCTTCTGATACGACCTGAACATTAGAAATATAGAATTAGAAATATAGAACATTATTCTAATATTTGACCGGAGAAGCTTCAGGTTCAGGTTCAGGTTCAGGTCTTTATTGTCCCACAGGGGGAAATTCATTTTGCAGCATGGCACAATAAAAACAATAAAAACACAACGCCTCGTCATACAGTGCAAATACAAATACAAACGATTCCATACAATAAAGCGTCTTAAAACAAAATAAAGTGCTGAAGTGTGCAAAAAGCAGAAAGTGCAGCTGTTGACATCGTGTGCAAATTAAACATATTTATGGCACGTGGGATAAAAAAACATTTTTATCTGTTGCACTTCACTGTAGAGCCGACAGCTCCGGCCTGAGGCAGAGGGTCCGGTTCTTTACGGAGAGCCCGGTCTGGATTTACTGAACCTGAAATATTTACTTTTATGTTTCCATACCAAGAAGCTGGTGAGAAGGTTCAGCCTGGCTCAGCAGATCCTCAGCAGCTGGGAACTCCCTCAGTCTCCCAGATTTCCCAGCTGGTCTGGGATTCAAACCAGCAGCTTCCAGTCACAACACCGCTTCTCTATCCCCCCACCCCCACCCACCCACCCCCCTTTGTGCCGTATTCTACCCATCATGCAATGCAATTAGTAACATGAATCGGTGCATGTTCAGCCGCCGCTTTCCTGCTGGTTCCTTCACTGTCTCAAGTTTAAAGAGGAAGTGTGAGTGTGTGTGTGGAGGTTTATGCTGTGTGTGTGTGTGTGTGTGTGTGTGTAGGATTAGTGGCAGCTGGTTATTTAAGCAGTGTGTGTGTGTGTGTGTGTGTGTGTGTGTGTGTGTCAGTGGCTCGGCGGCAGCAGAGCAGGATGCAGCAGATCTACAGGCAGAGCGACGAGCAGTTTGAAGTTTTTACCACCGTCTTCTCTCCTCAAGGTAGGAAACACACACACACACACACACACACACACACACACACACACACACACACACACACAGAGCTGTCAGACTCAGACTGTGTCTCTTCAGGTCTGCTGGTATTTTTGCTCTAACACACAGTTGGAAGTTGTTTGTGACTTTTCTGTGTGGTGCTGCAGCTTCCTGCCTGGAGGAATGAGATGAAAATAAAAATAAAACACTCGCTCTCTTTTCCTCACGTGGGACCGGCTGAAACTTTAAAGTCACGATCCACAAGGTTCTTGTTGTGGGTTTTGTGTCGTCGTGTCGGTGTGGGACTGCTGCTGCTGCTGATCCCAAACAAACTGGAACCGTAAAACGCATCACTTCCTGTGCAGCAGAGGATTTTTTCCCAGGAAAGAGCGACCAGACTCCGGCTGTTCAGAACCAGACAGAGGAGAAGATTCATGAACTGGATGTTGGTGTTGGATCACTGATGAGTTAGAGAGAGAGAGAGAGAGAGAGAGAGAGAGAGAGAGAGAGAGACAGAGAAAGAGAGAGAGAGAGAGAGAGAGAGAGAGAGAGAGAGAGAGAGAGAGAGAGAGAGAGAGAGAGGAGCAGGACAGACAGACAGAGGGAAATGTTGAGGATTTTTCCTTTAAAGGATAAGTCCGGTGTTTTTTAATGCATTTCTTACCGTCAACAAATCTTATGAAAATAACAACATCAACAATGCGTTTGCTCTCCTCTTGTTACTTTCTGTCTTCCCAGGTACCGTTTTCAGCCTTCAACCCAGAAGTCTTTGGCTCCAACTGTAAACTGAAAACCTTTAAATTCAGCTCACAAAGACATAGTTTACATTTAAAAAATCTCTAACTGTTACCATGAAAAGTCAGACTGTTGTAGTTTTTACCAAATCAAATTCAAACGGGAACAAATTCTTCATTACGCCGGGGGACTATTTTCTGTGCTCCGGAACTACTTTCCTGAGATGGAAAACGTGTTTCCAGCCGGCTGATTAAGTCGTTTGAGGAAAAAGTGGTCCGGCCCGGTGCATGGTGATGATGAAATATGCTTGCTGGCAAAACAAATTCATTGTTGATTTTGTTATTTTTGTTGACGGTAAGAAATGTATTAAAAACCACCGGCCTGATCCTTTAAAGATGCTGTGGGAAAGTCCGGGTCGAGCCGCTCAGCAGAGCCAGGCAGCAGAAAGACGTTCAGTATTATAAGATTTATACTTTTATCCAAAGCAACTTAAACATCTATTTTTCCTGCGTCGTCCCGGTGGGAATCGAACCTCCAACCAGACAGAGGGAAACCTGAATGTCAACTGGTCTGGAATAAAATGATGATTTTCTTTTTCTGCTCCAGTCTGCAGGTCCAGAGCGAGGACGCGGCATGTGGAAGCAGAGAAGGTAAAGTTATAATATATTTTATACTATATATTATTATATAGATCTGCTCACAACTCGGACAGACAGACAGACTCGGGCTTCAACGGCTCCTTCAAAACAAACCTGAAAAGATCTTAAATCATCTAAATTTAAGGACTTGGAAAGTATTAAAATGTCTTTAATATCTCTAGAAATCTTGAATCAGTGATCTGCTTCTGGACTGATGAAATGCCAGTTTGACATTAGAGCGCCTGACTTTGTCCTGCAAAGGTTTAGTTTGGTTTCGTTTTAGTTCACTAACACAAATGATTTAAAAAAAAAAAAAAAAAAAATGGAAAGGAAGAGAAAAGAAACAGAAGCTGTATGAGACAGAGCTTCAAAAAGTCTCAAATCAAACAACAAAGACACAAACTGTTAAAGCGGCGATGGAGGATCAAAACACACAGCTGTCGTCTCTTTATTCACATTTTTTCTCCCTTAAATGTAAAGAGTTCATGTTCACTGTCTGAACCCAGATGGAGAATTTGAAAAACAGATTGGCGTTAAAGAGAAAATCTGCTTTCTTCCTTCCTGAGAAACAGATTCCTGCAGGAGGAACGAGGAGAAGCAGCTTTTCAAACACAAAGTTTACAAAGTCATTTACAGAGAAATTTATTTTTTACATTTTCACACGACATACAAAATGAGAGATTACATGAAAAATAGTAAATAGATAAGAGGAATGAATGAAGGTCGAGCAAACAGGTGAGAGCAGGATAGATAAGGATAGATACTGTGTGTGTGTGTGTGTGTGTGTGTGTGTGTGTGTGTGTGTGTGTGTCACCGTGACATAACCAGCCTGGCCTTGACCTCTCTCTCTTTCTGTGTTAAGGACTTTACATTTATAGCCGATAGCTGCAGGCTATTTAAAGCAGATTAATGGTGAGGACTGACCCTGGACTGTTGATCGACCCCACACACACACACACACACACACACACACACACACACACACACACACACACACACACACACTCAACGCCAATTAACCAATTAGCAGCAGCTTCAGGTTCAGCAGGTTCAAACACACATCACAACACCAAGCAGCATTTTGTAGCTTGTTGATCTTTTCTTTACTGGCATTAAAGCTGCTCTGGTCCAGATTTGACTGTAAAATATTAAAATATTAAAGCTGCTGTAAAATATAAAAATATTAAAGCTGCTCTGGTCCAGATTTGACTGTAAAATATTAAAATATTAAAGCTGCTGTAAAATATAAAAATATTAAAGCTGCTCTGGTCCAGATTTGACTGTAAAATATAAAAATATTAAAGCTGCTCTGGTCCAGATTTGACTGTAAAATATTAAAATATTAAAATATTAAAGCTGCTGTAAAATATTAAAATATTAAAGCTGCTCTGGTCCAGACAAAACATGGAGGACTGATGCATCTTGGAACTGTTTTTTGGTTGGTTGATGCAGTTTGGCCTGATGATGTCATCACCTCAATCTCAGCCTCACTGTGGTGTTTCTGCTGCTCTTCCCACAGATCACCTGTCAATCAGCCAGTGTGGGCGGAGCTTGGGTTTTCTGTTTGTCTGTTCAGTCATGGTGGCTGTCGCTGCCCAGTTCTTCTGTTTAGCTTCAGTCATCTTGTGTCACATCAGTAACATAAACTGTCATGAATTATGACTTTAAACTAAAATGTATCATGCGATTATCTATTTTTTCCTCTTGGTAAACTGCCTAACCTCCTTCCAGCCGATACATTATACAGAGGAAACGCATGTCAGTTAACTTTGACCCGTACTGAGCTTTAAATTCAACAGTCATTTTCTGAGTGTCACGCTGGACCGAACCTGTTCTCCAGGTGGTGGCGGTGCGGAGCCGGCGGGCCGGAGGGCCGGAGGAGCTGGACCTGAGCCACGGAGATCTGATCCAGGTCCTGTGTAAAGAGGACCGGGCCCGGTGGTTCGGACGGCTGCCCAACGGAGACGAAGGATTCTTCCCCCCCGCCTGCGTGGCGCCGAGCGGCCGGGTGGGTCGACGCCTCCAAGTCCCAGAATGCTCTCTGTTCCTCTGCTCCGCCACAAAGCATTCAAAGGAATATAACAAACATTTTAAAGTAGAAATCTGGGACATTTTTCTGTACAGTGCACACGTTCTCTGTTGGAATAGATTTTTCTTTCTAATTTTCTAATTTATTGTCCACTCAGTATATATTTTGTTGAAAAGTTAGATGTTTGTAACAAGTATTACTGCTACTACTGCTAAAAATACTAATACTACTACTGCTGCTACTGCTGTACTCTTGAGGCAGTGGATCTGTGGTCAGGATCAGGATCAGGAAGATGTTTCTAATATTTTGTCCAGAACGTTCTGCAGCAGAGCAGAAACAAACTCAGCAGCTGATTGGCCTGAAGCCGGCGGTGATGTAACACTTTGTGTTGCAGGGCGGCGACTCGGCCGAAGCCACGCCCGGCCCGGCGAGGAGGGGCTCGGTGCCGGTCGCCGTGGCGACTGCGGACGCCCCCTGTGGCTGTACAGGGTAACTACACCCAGAACAGCTCTCCGCCTCCCTTTACCCTCCACATCAAACACAGACACAGTTATAAAGTAACAAAGTGAAGCTAAAACATCCTTTTATTTGAAATCTTTTCCATCTTATTTCATACTCCATATATAACAATATTTAGTATGTTTTAGTACATATTTAGCTACATACATTTTTTGTCATCTTCATATGGTCTTGCTTTAAATTCATACATTTCTGCTTTTACATATTTTTGAATCATTGGGATTGCCAGTTGTGTTATGTTTAATCCCCCTATTGCTTTATTCTAATTTATATTCTATTTTTCTTGACTGTAACCCAAAGCACAAAACTCAATAAGAAGGAAACCAAACAGAACAAAATGATACAAAGCAAAAAAAATGGTACAAAATTCAATAAGGACAGAAAGAAAACAGTACAAAATCAGAAAGTGAAGCTGGAAATGCATGAAATGATCCCTGATCAGATATCCATCATCCTGCAACAGTTTTAATTGATTGATTGATTGATTGATTGTTATTCTTCGCCCACAGCGGGCGCCTCACTCCCAAGCTGCCGAGGAAGAACAGCCTGCTGGGACCGGCTCCGCCTCACGGCTCCCCCAGCCTCCTGCACCGAGTCCTGGCCAAGTCCAGGAGGAAGAGCTGCCCCCACCTGCCCCACCTGCCCCACCTGCCCCGCCCCCCCCCGGACACCGGCGCCGTCAACACCGCCTTCCAGCCGGACTAGCCTTCCTGCCTGCGGCGCGGCAAAACATCAAAACGTCAAAGTTCAGTTTCTCACCAACTGCCGAACTCAGTCAACAACAAACCGGTTTTGTAGTCGAGTCCCAAGTCCTCGATGTTTGAATCCGAGTCCAAATCCGAGTCACCTGGATCACGTCTGAGTCGAGTCAGTTTGAGTTCAGTAATTCTGCTGGAACTGTCTTTTCCTCCAGCACAGATTTTACTTTTCCACCAGTTAATGTATAAAACCCATGTAGTGAAGCTCACAGCAGGGTGGAGCATCTTCATCTTCGTCCTCTTGTTCTCCCTCTTCATCTTCCTCTGTCACTATGGAAACGATCTGGGCTGCGTTTCCCAAAAGCATCGTAAGCCTAAGATGTTGGTAAAGTACATCGTAAGAAGCATCGTAAGGTTACGGACCTAAAACACCTACAAAAATGTTGTCGATGTTTGTGTATTGTACTCAACTCAGACTCCATTCTCGCGTCTCAAGTTGCTAATCGGACTGTAAACAATGACCAGCTCAGGAAGAGGAAGTCTTGGCCCGGATGTCCGCTGGCTCCACCGGAAACCCCCAAATATTGGCCGTCGCCCCCAGAGTCTAATCTGTCGTCAGACCGATAGACGATGAGTTCCCAGATTGTACATTGGGCTCTGGAAACCACTTCTGACATCTATATGTAAATGTAGGCTACAGTTAGTCGCGCTGTCCAGTTTTGAAATGCTTTTAGTTGTTTATGGTTGACTGTAGTTGCTTACTGCATTCATTTCCACATAAATAGGCCTTTTGTCAAAACCTTGAAAATACTTTCAAGGCCCAACTGGCCCGATTTTCATGGAACTTTGTGGAAGGGTGTAGCATGGGCCAAGGAAGAAGCCATTACATTTTGGAGCGGATCCGGATCAGACTCACGAACAAGCGATAATAACACGAACCTTGGCGGAGGTCTGCGGTCAGAAGCATCGTAATCTTTAGTTTTGAAGAGCATCGTTAGTTAAGAAGCTTTTGGGAAATCCACCGTAACCTTAAGATGCTTCTTACGATGTACTTTACCATCATCTGAGGCTTACGATGCTTTAGGGAAACGCAGCCCAGATGATCAGGGACAGATTTAGGGAAACGATGTGAAAAGATGTGGAGCCGAGTCTGAGGGGATCGAGTCCTAAATTCAAGTTCAAGTCGAGTCACGAGTCATCAGCACTGGGACTCCAGTTGGATTTGAGTCCTAGTTCAGGACTTGTGTTCTGCAACACTGCAGCATAACTCCTTTTTCAACTTGGAGCCCATTTTCCCGTCAGTTTAGGTGAGTCCAGGATTTCTCTGATCGCTGTCTGTAGTTTTCTGTCATATTCTGGATTTGAGTATTGGTTAGTCAGTCTAGTCTAAAAAGGGATTTTCACAACCTGGCTGACATTCAAATAGTTCATTTTTTTTACTTGATTGATACTACATTGTTAATTTTCTGTGTTGTTTCCATGTACTGTATATTTATTACACTAAACTTAAGCTATTTTTGTATAAAATACTTCAAAATCCAGTGTCTCTTGGTGTACTTGATGTGTGTCACCTGTACTACTACTACTACTGCTACTACTACTAGTACTACTACTACTACTAATAATAATAATAATGATAATAACACCACCACTAACAAAAGCAACATATCACAAATCAATCAGCTCTACTGAGTGAAGACTGCTGGCTCCAGAGCTCGTTTAGGTCTGTCAGCAAAATTATCTGATTGCATGAATTTATTATTTGATCACCTAGAATATTTCTGGTCATCAACTGCATACAAATCAATGATAGCTAATTAAAAACACGTGATTATGGTCCATCATTAACATTTGTATTTATTGCACAAGACATTCTGTAACATTCTGTCATGAAATGTGAAACAGGTGAGACCAAACACAAATGTTTTATGAGATTCACACACTGTACTGACTGAGTAGCTTCAGCTCTACTGAGAACAGGAATGTCGTTAAAGCATTGTTTCTAACTGCTAAAAATACATTTAGAGACAATTTGTGGATTATATTTCTGATGTCATACCTAACATTAGGACTTTAAGTACAAATGAACAAAAGAAGCAAATTTCTGATAAAAAAAACCCAATGAAAACATTCAGCAACAAACACACTACACATAAATTCACTCTGAAATATTGCCTGAAACTTTCCTCTTACAGTCTGTTTAAAAAATATTAAAATGCAAAATTCTAATCTACTGTGAAAGCTACAGAGAGTAAATCCTTTTCAATTCACTGCAAAGGGAAAAAATTAAACTTGTCTCTTCAATACAATAAACAATACCCAGTTCTGGAAAGAGGCAAAAAAAAAAAAAAAACTTTAACAAGTTTCATTCCTAAATGACAAATCAAGAATATAAAAATGTGACAATTACTCTCAGAAGATGTCTGGCATTAAAGTAAAAACTTTATTATTGATCATTCCTTACAAAATAGTAACATTTTAAATGATATAACCATTTGTATTTTTCAAGTACTTGGTAAAATACTACATCTTTTTTCTACATAGATAGTTTTAAAATAAAACCAATGTGGTTTAAAGCTGCTTCAACAAACTCGACTTTTTCCACCGTTCACATCTTTATGGCAGCAAAACCAGTGTGTAACTACAGACATTTACTGCTCAATAAATCACTAAACCGCCAAACTGCCACAGCCAGAGGAAGAGCAGCAAACATTTTTCATCCACTGCGGCTGAAAAATTCACCCGAGGTTTTCACTTTTTCAATCAGCAGAGCAGAAAAGCACCGCTGAGCGCTGCCTGGTAGTCGACTGGTCAGCCACAGGAAAACATGTTCCAGCGGCAGTCAGTATACTGTTAATGCTGGTAACTTCCTCTTAAGTAAAAATATCAAAGTGGGTAGTAATAATATTAAAATCTAGTTTAAAAAATAAAATCGCTGAACCATGATTCACTGGTTGTGAAACTAAATGTGTAATCAGCAGCGTCACACGTCTGACAGGCGACTTCAAACCTTTTGGACAATAAAGGAATAAAAAGTGTAAAACTGCTGAAGAGCATCTAGACTCTAACATCAAACAAGTCAGAAACAGATTCTTCTAACACAATGCATCTCTGCTGCTGCTCTTTTCCCCAGGAATTAAAAATCTTTTTTTTTTTTTAAATGAAACGATGGATTTTCAGCAGGTTTCCGGGGCCTGAGCTTCACTAAAAACAAATGTTTCAATTCAACGAATAAAAACACTCAAATTGTAGTTATGTTATGTCACCTGACAATCAATAAATAAAGTCCAATTTAAATCAAATACTGTCAACAAACGTTTCACATGTTCAACATCAATCAATTCTCTTTAAAATATCTGCATCTCTCATCCCATTATCCAGCTGTTTTATTAGGTCTGGGTTCAGGTCTGGTTTCAGGGTGTCATGTCTGGGTTCAGGGTGTCAGGTCTCGTTCAGGGTTTCAGGTCTCGTTCAGGGTGTCAGGTTTGAGGGTTCAGGGTGTCAGGTCTGGTTCAAGGTGTCAGGTCTGGGTTCAGGGTGTCATGTCTGGGATCATGGTGTCATGTCTGGTTTCGGGGTGTCAGGTTTGAGGGTTCAGGGTGTCAGGTCTAGGTTCAGGGTGTCTGGGTTCAGGATGTCAGGTTTGAGGGTTCAGGGTGTCGGTCTGGGTTCAGGGTGTCGTTTCAGGGTGTCAGGTTTAAGGGTTCAGGGTGTCAGGTCTGGGTTCAGGGTGTCAGGTCTGTGTTCAGGGTGTCAGGTTTGAGGGTTCAGGGTGTCAGGTCTGGGTTCAGGGTGTCTGGGTTCAGGATGTCAGGTTTGAGGGTTCAGGGTGTCAGTCTGGGTTCAGGGTGTCATGTCTGGTTTCGGGGTGTCAGGTTTGAGAGTTAAGGGTGTCAGATTTGAAGGTTCAGGGTGTCAGGTCCTAGTTCCGGGTGTCAGGTTTGAGGGTTCAGGGTGTCAGGTCTGGTTCAGGGTGTCGGATTTGAGGGTTCAGGGTGTCAGGTCTGGGATCAGGGTGTCGGGTTTGAGGGTTCAGGGTGTCGGGTCTGGGTTCAGGGTGTCAGGTTTGAGGGTTCAGGGTGTCGGGTCCGGGTTGGACCTGGTTAAACCGGGTTCGGGCTCCATGTACAGCCTGGCCTGCTCCGTCAGCCTCATCTGATCGTGTGTCTTCCCAAACACCACCGTCTGCCATTCACCACACACACACACACACACACACACACACACACACACACACACACACACACACACACACACACACACACACACACACACACACACACCACTGAGACCTGCAGGACACTGACAGATTTTACCCATCTGGCCTGATGTTTTTAAATATCAATATAAATATGAAAAATGTACTGAAGAGATCAAAAAGCTTCAGTATTGGGTTGTTAGTACTGTAGAGTCTATGGCATTTTACTGAAAGATATTTGAGTGTGTTCTGATTCTACTGGGAAAAATAGATGGGATGTTATTCACTCTGTCCCATAATGTAGATGCTTTTCATGCTAAACAAAAAAAAAGATAAGATTTAAGATGCAGAAAATCAAAACACATGGGTTAGAGTTAGGGTTAGAGGGAAGAGCAAGGCACTAACACTGCCAGGGTTACAGGTTCAATTCCCACTGTGGGAAGTTGCAATCAAAGCAATCAAATAAAATCATAAGCACAAGATAAAGGATCAGAATAGAGTGTGAAAAAACAATAGAAGTGAAAAACCAACAGGATAAAAGACGTAATATAAAATAAGTGAATTGAAGGATGAGATTCTGCTGGTCTAACCTCCTCAGGCTGGTCTGGCTCATATGGGGTTAGAAGGTTTGGGATCTAGCTTTAAACTTTGTATACCATCGTTTAGACTTAACTCAGCAGTGACAGTATACACATGGAGTCAGAACATCCATCCTTATCTTACTTAATTTATTCAATCAGGTTCTCCCACTGATATTAAAGATATTTTTTTCCAGAGAAACATCATGACAAACAGAAAAGCTGCAGACAAAACAATGTACATGTGTAAAATAAAAATAAAATCCCATTAAAACTAGAAATAACCGCCTCGTGGTTGTATGCCTCCACCAATAAACTTTGTTTTATCATCGCAAGGACAGTCTTTATTTATTGAACATATATAATTCATGTGATTATTAGGTCAATTTAAAGGATTTTGGTGTCTGCTAAAGTAAGTGACAGCACTTCCACCGTTTTTGTAGAATGACCCAAGATCGTTTTCTCAGCTACAGTGGTAAGCAAAACATTATGATGTCACAGTGAAGTTGACCTTTGAACTTTTGGATATAAAATGTCATCACTTCATCTTTTTATCCTATTAGACATTTGTGTGAAATTTTGTCATAATTAGCGTATGAATTCTTGAGTTATGGCCAAAAACGTCTTTTGTGAGGTCACAGTGAGCTTGACCTTTGAACACCAAAATCTAATCAGTTCATCCTTGAGTCCAAGTTGTTTGTGCCAGATGTAATGAAATTCCCTCAAGGCGTTTCTGAGATACCGAGTTCATGAGAATGGGACGGACAGACGGACAACCCGAAAACATAATGCATAAAAAGGAAAGAGCCAAGTCAAATTTCACTGTACAAGTCTGAAAAACTGTTGGTTAAGAGAAGTCCCCACCTCCAGCTGGCTGAGTCTACACGCAGGGCATTCTGGGTAGTGGAGGTGGTTGGGTTGGGGTTGGCAGCACCAGGCCTCCAGCCCTCCATCTGCAGGGGAGCAGCTCAGCTCCTCACAGCCCAGGACCGAGCCGCTCAGCGGGGCTCCGCCCAGCAGGCTCTCCCCCTCCACCTGAGGACAGAGGGGCAGCGGGGTCACGTTTGGGGCAGTGGGGTCAGCGGGGTGAGGGGCAGCGGGGTTAAGGGCAGCGGGGTCACGTTTGGGGCAGCAGGATCAAATATTCAAGTAAAATATTAAATGGCAAAATACTGAAATATTATGAAAATACATGTGTTTAGTTTTCCTGTCGGACCTGAGTGCAGCTGAAGGTTTGCTGACTGTCGGGACTGTCGGTCCAGACTTCCAGAGCCAGACTCTTCCTCCAGCAAACCGGAATCTGGACCAGAAAAACACACAGGACAGTGGTACAAGCAGTGCAAAAACTCGACAAAAACTAAAACAAGGAGAAGTGTCATTTAGAGTTAAAGCAAATTTACTTCCGTCTACATCTAGTTTACATTTCCCCCGATCAAGTTGCACAGCATGCTGTATGACGTTTTTTCCCGTTCTGTACTAGCCAAATTACCAAGGCAAAAATTGGAAGGACAGTTCTATCCATTCAAGTTCTGTGGTTTTACCCTTAATGACGTTTTTCTTTAGGGCAGATGACACCTGGGTGTTACACTGTTTGGCAATTTTCATTAGATTCTACTTTGTACATTTATTTAAAACCTCCCAAATAGGGTTCTCAACAAAAAAGTCAAACTTAAGTTCTGCCCAAAACAGGTGAGGCCACTGCTGGTCATCACAAGGAACACCACAAGAAACGCCTGTTAGTTATTTGTTATGTTCCTGTACCACCAAAATAAACCAAGGTCACTCCAGAGGGAAACTAGCAAAAAGTCACTAACAAAAGGGGCTCAAAGGGGGAAAAGGGCCTAAAAAGAGACCCACAAGCAACTGAAAGGGGTGTAGTGTAGTAAGACACGGCCCACAGTGAGTGTCTTAGTGCTAACCTGCTTATATGTGAAACCCAACACTAACAGAAAGGGTGTAGAACTAAAACTTTTCCAAACAAAAGGACAGAAAACAAGCGGTCACAGAAACCACATGCGCTCACAGCACAGTCTCCTGAAGCGTCACTGAGCAGGACTGTGCTGGTGCCCAGCTGATCCCTGTTCGCTGTAACGAGGCAGGCTGACAGCAGCTGCGTTTACATGGAGCCTTTTAATCAGAACAGCAGCCCAATCAGAATAAAAATGCCTCATATAAACGCCTCAATCAGAATAAACTGGCCTGATCCGAATGAAATTTCATTCCGTTTGAGAGGCTGTTTAACTCTTTCATTATAAAATGTCGTCATGTAAACACTCATTCTGATCACTTTCTTTATCTCGCCTCTTTCTGCACACGCTCGTGCATTTAACGTAAGTAACGTCAATTTACGTTTCCCTTTTTTTCCTGGAGGATTTGAATGGATGTGCTTGTTATGAACCCCGGGGCGCTCGGGCCTGATGTAGGCGGTGCAGCCCGGTTTTATATCAAGTCCTGACTCCGCCTCTCCGGGCCGGTTTCGGTTTACAGGTGAAAATTACAAATGGAGCCAATCATTGCGGGGGCAAAACAAAACAAAACGTCTTTTTCTGACACTTATGGAGTCGTATGTTTTGATCAAACTGTTGCTTCATCAGAAAGAACAGCAGTAAAGAAATAACCGACGCAGGTCCATCTTTTAAAAATGTAAGCCCGTGTCAGAGTGCTGATTCAGTGTTTTGCATGTCAAAAACTTTTATTCTGATTCCATACTGTGGAGCATGTAAACCGATGTAAACGCACATCTTAATGCGATCGTTATATTTAGCGCTCATGTAAACACTTGCGTGGCGATCTTCCTTCAGAATGATTTCATTCAGAATGAAAAAAAAATGTCTCATGTAACCGCAGCTAGTGAGGCTGCCTGTCTGAGTGACAGCTGTCTGTCAAAAAAAAACCCATAAAAAGCACCACTGATCTGATGTGTTGAGGTTGAACACGTTGCACCTTTAAACGGCACTGTACAAGGTTCTGTTCTGAAAGAGTACATCAACACTAAATCACAAGGGGCAGAAAATCTCTGCTGCTCTGCTCTCTATGGGTTGAAACCTTAAAGCATGTTGAACTCCTGGCCACGCCCCCATCAGTGATGTCACAGCAGGTGTTTTCCATCAGCCGGTCCGCTTCCATCAAGGTGAAAACACCTGCTCTGACATCACTGATTGCGGTGTTGGTGAATGGAAATGTATTTTCCTTTCCTGTCATGATAGTGAGGGATTGTGGGATACCTCAGAGACCTCCGTCACCCCTAGCAACACCTCGCTGTCCTTCACTAGGTAGTCTGCACACTGGGGATATTACATACAAACACACACACACACACACACAGAGGGAAACACCCAATAAGATTAACATTATAGTGGGATCGTTAGCGGGTTAAAGGATGATGTGAGCTCACCTGGTCCTGGCTGCTCCTGCTGGTTTTGAACGGCGTCGGGGTTTGAGGCGTCGGCAGCAGGAAGGCTTTGATCCCTCTGGGAGTCCTGAACCTCACAACAGTTACAGCACTGCGTTTAGCTTCAGTTTACTGGCACAACATGTAAAGCTGCACTTGGCGAGATGTTCCTGTAAACCTGCAGGAGGTGATGCTGCAGCAGAGCAGAGCGTCTCATCCCCACTAACTGACTCGCTGCTGATTCTCACTCTTCTTTTAAAAGAGAAAAGATGTACCGGTTTGTTCTGCTTGTATGGAAAATAGTGAGAAAACTCATGGAGTGTAAACAAGAAGCTCTTTGGAAGGCCAGGTAAGAAAACACAGTTTCCCTGGGTACAGGACGATGTTTTCCTTCACACTGATGAAGACCGGCCTGGATCTTTATGACCTGACCGGACTTCATGACTTATTTCTGACTCATCTTAACCCAACACCTCCACACAAGAGAGCCTTGGTCCCTGAAGGAAAACCCAGTCCCGTATCCAGGAAACAGAGCTTTCTCTTCAAAGTCTTATACTGAACTCGAACTTCTTTTCTAGTTTCAACAACAGATTCTGTTACCTTTCAACACAACAATGTAATTGACACGTCGATAACACAAAAGTAACACAAATCTGTGTGTTCCTAATCTAGAAACGCGGAAATGAGACATGACACATCCGTCCAAAGTCTGGATAATGAAAGTAAGACTTGGTTTGTCTGGTAAAAAATAGT
The DNA here is from genome assembly GCF_046629955.1 of Centroberyx affinis. Lineage (NCBI taxonomy): Eukaryota > Metazoa > Chordata > Actinopteri > Beryciformes > Berycidae > Centroberyx > Centroberyx affinis. The sequence continues at coordinate 17,463 of NW_027281957.1, forward strand.
GAACATGGCTTGTTGAATCCACCAGCCGCTGAGACCTCTGACCCCACCCGGCCAAACAAATCAAGCGCACCTAAAGCTGACTGAACTACTGTTGAACATACTCAGTGGAGTCGTCGTGTCGGTCCTTCTGGTTTGGGCTGGAGGTGCTGTTGGGGCGTCTGTGGGTGCAGATGGGGGTGGAGGTGAGCGCAGGTCTGTCCAGCTTCAGATCCTCAACTCCACATGTGTTGAAGAACTGAGGAGAGACAGGAGACATCAAGGTAAGTTATGGGCAGTGCTGATGTCAAATTCCATGACTTTTCCAAGACTTTCCATAACTAACTTCCACGATCTAAAACTGTTCTTCCTTCCTGGTTTGTAAATTTGTTTTTCAGTTGCTAATGCAATGAATGTGTGAAGGAGATACGTGATCGGAGTTCAAGATCAATACAACCAGGATACGATATGATCAATAAAAATTCAGTGAACAAAATCTGACTGTGCAGAATTCTGTTTATTTCAGAGACTCAAATCTTTCCAGCGATGCCATTGGCTGCTAGAATGTAAACAACAATTTAAAAATGTCATTACAAAGTGACAATAATATAATTTGGATGGAGAGCTTGTGAAACTGTGATGGTCAAGAGTCTCATTAGTGATTACTACAGCAGAATAACATGGAGCTGATATCACCATTCATGTTCCTGACAGCAGAATAACATGGAGCTGATATCACCATTCATGTTCCTGACAGCAGAATAACATGGAGCTGATATCACCATTCATGTTCCTGACAGCAGAATAACATGGAGCTGATATCACCATTCATGTTCCTGACAGCAGAATAACATGGAGCTGATATCATGATTCAGTCACATAGTGAATTTCGATATATTGTCCCATCACTACAAATGACTGCAGGTGTGTTGGCCAAAAATATGTCAGTGAGTGTCATGGTGAAAAGCTCCCACACTACTGTGAGATCATGCTTCCACACAGTGACAGACCCGCTGCTCTTTTTAAAGATGCATCATGTAAAATAATAAACTCCTCCATATCAGAGGAACAAATGACCGGTGGAAAGATGTTTCATGAAGGAACTTAATCAAGATTCGCAGATTCTGGCCGCTCACCTTCCCACACTCCTCTGCAAAATCTCCACGCTTACTCATTCAAATGAATGGGTTGGGGTTGGGGTTAATGGACACTCACCAACAGGATGACTAATTACATTGAATTGACATTTTAATTTAATAAATATAGTACTAAGCGAGTCTTTAGTGGTGCATTATGGGAGCGGTTCCATGTGTAAACGTTTTGTTCAAAACCCGGACCAGCTGGGAAAATCTGGGCAGGAAAATCGAATGAAAAACAAAACTGTTCTCAACGACTCCCGCTGAGGTGCTCTTGAGCAAGGCAGTGAACCGCCGCCTGCTGCAGTGAGAATGAATGAATGTGAAGCAGAGTGGAGCTGAAATAGAGGGTTTGTGCTCTGTCAACCTTTCCAGGATCAATAAAGGGTTCATTTTTAAAAACTACACCCTACTGGTTTCATAACCCTCCTGAGCAGCTGCATGCTTCTGTTTCCTGCTGCTGCCACCTTGTGGACACAGAAAGCATAACAGCCCCTGTTGGCTCAAAGACACACACAGCATGTCTGTTCTATCTTCTCCCCATGCTGTTGACAGTGATTTTACACTGGATACCGCTGAAGGCACCGAGGCTTGTATCGTTTTCAGAGAAGCAGGGGATCGATGACGAACCACCTGATCGGTTTGCGTTTCAGGTTGTAGACATGAGGAGTGAGGAGTGTGTGGCCGTGCAGGACCACTGTTGCATTTTCTTTAAATTTTGGTATCTTCCTTTTTTCTTTTTTCACTTGAATTTGAATTTTTACAAGGGCCTTTATCCACTGAATAACCACCCAAACCTATTAAATACTTGGGCATGGCATATGATATATAATGATTTGGCTGCTCTATTGTTTTTCTACCAGCAGGTGTCACTAGTGCACACTCCCCCTCAGAGGTGTTTACCTCTGAGGGGGAGAAAGGCAGCGCTCCCACCAGCTGACTCTCGCTCCAGGAGGCGCTGCTGTCCAGGCAGGAGGCGCTGTCCAGGCAGGAGGCGCTGTCAGCCGGCTGCTGCTGCTGCTGCGGCTCGGCCTGCAGACAGCAACACAGACGGGTTTTAACTCACACTACTGTCTACACAGCAGGGTCGGGTCCATTCATGAACTGAAGTGAGAATGCATGGTGAATCCAGCTCAGCTCCTGCAGTGTGAGTGTGAAAGTCTCCCAGCTGTAAGGAAACATGAAATTCCATGATATTCCACTAACAGAGTTTGTCTTGACTCTAAACATTATAAATCCAACATTATGAATCAAAAAGACTAAAGAAAAGAGTTCAACAAATCAAACACATTCAGTCAAAATGTATGGATTACCATTACATGTAACATTTTATAATATTCAGTATTGATAATATATAACACTATGTGTAATTTCAGATATGTGGTAATAAAAACAAAAAACATAGAATTTCTCTGAATTTCACTGAATTATATTCAATTTAAATTCCAATTCTGTTTCCTGACGGTTTTTTCTAATTCCAATTCCACAGCTGAATTGAAATTGATGAGTTCATTCATGAATCGACCCCAACCTGCTGCACTCTGCGGACTCTCTGTGTTAAATGTAAAGAGTGACTCTGGTGGTGTTTTACATAGCTCCTGCTCAGATCGGTGGTGGAGTCGGCCTCCTCTCTGTACGGGCGGGCGGAGAACGCCGTCAGTTCCTGTTTCAGCGGTGAGGTCACTTCCTTCAGGCTGCAGCTCCAGGCCGCTGGATCCTGTGATGCGGGAAGGTCAGAGGTTACAGCTGGACAAACACAACCAGACAGGCTGAAAAATGGTTTACCACTGGGTCTCTAAAACCTCAAAGAGGCTCCATGTCAGACTGTGGAGCATTACAAACCACCATGGGACACAGGAAATGTTTCATTCCAAAATTAAATTTACTGCAGTGCTGAAGTCCTTGGTTTACTAAATACCTGATAGCACAACATTAAACCAAATGATGGAACTTTTTAAAGAACAGTAGACAGCTTAGGTCCTTAGTTCATGAAATGTTTACTTTTACAGACTGGATGCTCTAGACTTTAGAGACGTGAATAATGAACGTCAGTTGATGATTTTTTCCCCCCAAAATGGATATAAAATAGAGCTCTTCATAGAGTATATACATGTGGAGAACTAACATCACAGCAGAACGTCTATCCTAGTCAAACTCTGTGGTTTCATGTTGCAGTGATGTTTGGGGATAATAAGTTCTGGTTTTTAGGTTCCCAGTACAGGTTCTACTGCAGGTTACAGTGCTAAACACTGTTCTCTAGACACTCGGTCACAGTCAACACAGTAATTCTTTAGTCCTTCACTCAGTGAGGTAGTGGAGCGCAGTTCACCCACCTGTTTAGTGGCAGAATAGAGTTCATCACCTATTTAGGCTGACATAAATCTTTGTGAGATAAATTAATAATATACTTTTCTTAGTAAGTAATACCAAACTGATGTAAGTTTGAGGATAGGACCTTTAAAAGAGGAAAAAAAAGCATAAATGAATGCTTTTAGAATTAACGCATATGATTACTGTAATTATTGGTGGTTGTGTGCTTTATGATAATCCCCAACTGGACGTCAGAGTTTAGCCATCTTTTTATTCACCACAACATCACTGCCAGTAGTGGAGTGCTGTTGCTTGTAAACCACCTCCATCCGCTCCAGACGGCCTGCCAGCTCGCCGCCGGCCGGAGAGAAGAGGCAGTCAGCGGGGGGGCGGGTGGAGGAGGCGGGGGGGCGGGTGGAGGCGCTGCGGTCCGCCTGGCTGCTGAAGCTGCAGCTGGTGGAGCGGTCTGCCTGCTGGAGGGGCAGAGCATAGGGGAGCTATTATTATTATTATTATTATTATCACTATGCACTAAGTTTGTGCCGGTTTATTATTATTTGTCTTCTGCCGTGGCTCAAATTGCCGTGAGCTGGAATGAGTGAAAACCATGAAACTTGGCCCAATAACTGGAAATGATGTGCAAATGCTTCCCAAGAAATATGAGCCCAGTCCGCCAGATGGTGGCGCTGTAATTAAGGCCCAAAAATGCAATTTTGGAAAGGCCACGCCCCTCACACCGTAAATCCGACTGACTTGAAATTTGACACACGAGTCCAGCTCAATGTGCTCTACAAAAAAGCCTCTTGCACCATAAAAGTCCGCCATGATGGATTTTTTGCTAATTTACATAATGTGAAAATCTACTTTTTGGATTTTGTCAATGTTGTCAACACCAAATTTGATATACGGCCTTGGGGGACTGCGATACACATTTCTATTATAAATGAGCAAGATCGGTCGAAAAACATGGCCGCCATCAACAAAAATATCTTCGCAAAGGGCGGGGCTTAGCAAATATTGTCCATAACTCATTAACCATTTGTCCGATCATCATAAATCTTGGTAGCTAACTTCAGTCCGTGTTTGGGAATAGGTCTACCAAAGCATTTTGAGCTCGACCCATAGGGGGCACCACAAATGCCACAAACGTGTATCTGAAAACCCTGTGGACAGAATTTCACCAGAATTGGTGTGCATGCTCCGGGGGCAAGTATTAACCAAAATCTGAAGTGCCATATTGATCGGTGCAAGTGGGCGTGGCCTATCACATATTTGCTCATAACTCAAGATGCCTTTGAGCAATCCTGATTAAACTCACTGGAGACATTCTGCGCTATCTCCTGAACATACACACCGAGTTTCGTTCAAATACGATGGAGGGGGGACGAATGGCGGAACTTTGAGTGCACAATTGAAATGCTGCATACATTGTAATGATGAAAGTGTGTGATTGGTCTCGCTCCTTTAAACAGAATTACAGTAAACTAGCTGAAGTGACTTTGCTCACCTTTGTGAAGCCTGAAACCCGCTCGTTGCTGCTAGCGGCTTTAATTTTGGCCGACTGAGCTGCTTCCTTCCGTGAAGCGAAACAAGGTTTGAACCCTCAAATTGCCGCTTGCGGCTATATTTATTATCGTTGTTATTATTGGTTGAAACTACCTGTTCAGTAGCTGTAATAGCAGTAGTACTAGTAGTAGTACTAGCAGTAGTAGTAGCAGTAGCAGTAGCAGTAGTAGTAGCAGTAGTAGTAGTAGTAGTATTATTTGGACTTAAAAGTAGTAGTAGTAGCAATAGTAGTAGTAGCAGTAGTAGTAGTATTAGTTGGACTTAAAAGTAGTAGTAGTAGCAGTAGTAGTAGTAGCAGTAGTATTAGTAGTACTCTTGTTTTTGGGCATTTGTTCTCAGTTAATCAGTTGAATGTTTTGATTTTATTTAGAAATAATATTATAGAAATAATTATCTACTGGAAGGTATCTAAAACAAAATACTGTCTTGGCATCTGTATTGAGGTTGGAGGTTGGAGCCAGTACTGCAGCCTCACCTCGTTAGGGCCCAGAGCTCATTAGGGCCCAGAGCTCATTAGGGCCCAGAGCTCGTTAGGGCCCAGAGCTCGTTAGGGCCCAGAACTCCAGAACAAAGCATCAAGGATTAGCGATTGGTGACTAAAATGTTCTGTAACAGGCTGGCTGTCCCATTTCACTTACAGAACATCTTTCATGTTCATTACATCCTGATGAAAATGAAACCAGGATCTAGAAAGGCTTAAGCCTTGGCCGTCAACAATTCTATGTCTGTAGCAAAATTAAAATAAACATTGTACACAGACAGACAGACAGATATATGGGTGTTGAGTTAGTTCCCATAGATTCTGTCTGAGATTACCTTAGTGGAGATGTTAGCCATGCAGCAGGTCCTGGACCTCCTCCTGAAGGCCGGTTTGGTGGAGGAGGAGCTGGAGGAGGTGTTGCAGGAGGTGTTGCAGGAGGTGCTGCAGGAGGTTCTGTAGGAGGTTCTGCAGGAGGCTCTGCATGAGGAGCTCCAGGAGGTTCTGCAGGAGGTGGGCGGGTCCTGAAGATACCCCTCCCTCTCCACCTTCCTCTTCAGAGTGGAGTTCCAGTGGTTTTTGATGGAGTTGTCTGTCCTGGGAACAAAACCTCATCCATTCATATGAGATCTTAGAATCTCATACTCCATTCACACTGAGACACTTTGTGCGTCTTGAGCTGATCGGATAGCCGTCCGATGGCAAAAGAGCCAAGTGTAACTGCAACCAAGACGCCCTGGAGACGGTCTGCTGTCCGACTGCTCAAACCACCTTCTGAGACGCATCGTATCCTCAGTTAGCAAAGTGTAAATACATCTGTCTTGTCAAGTCGCATTTGCCAAACCTCAACCTCATTCAATGTGCAACGTAAAGGGCTTTTTACACAGAACGCGACAGCCGCCTGGTCCCCATTCATTTTCAATGAGAGGTGTGCGGGGAGACGCGGAGGAGCGGCCAGATCGGCAGGCAGACACCGGTTTGCTCTCATGAAATGAGTGAAATTAGTTTGTTCTGTTGTCACTGAGAAAATCTGATTCTCGTGATCTGTGATTTCCCCAAACTTCATGATGAGACATTAATGAGCCCCAAAGTGTCGGTGTCGGTGCAAGAGATGTATCAGGTACAAACATTACAATTCAGTAGTTATATGTGGCTATGAAAACATATGCAAACGTTAGCTAGCTAGCTAGCTATCGTTATTGCAGAATCTTGTAGACTACACAGCTGTGCGTTGCGGCCGTTTCTATGGTCACCATGCACAGAGCGCCAGCTGTTTTTTCCCTTCACATGAGGTGCAGTGAGCGCTGCAGAGAGGCGGTGTGAGTCTGCAGGTCGCTTCCTGTGTAAAAAGCCCTTAACTCCTCCTCAGCTGTTTGTGATCAATGTGGCCAGATGTGAATGGAATGTGGATAAAATCAGATCTGGATTCTGTCCAGATAAGAGAAAAGAAATGACAAGTGGAAATGGAGCCTTAGAGCTTAATTCTCCCAGACCTGAGCAGGGTTTGCCTGGTCCGGACTGGTCCGCACCAGACTGTTTCACTTTCTTGTTATGTTTCCAACAGTGACAGAGTCATTACTGAGGTGGCAGGTGTTAATGTGACTGGAGAATTTTCTTCTTGATTTGTCGTGTCGTTGTCGAGAGTGAGGGAAAATGTCAACAGGTGCGAACGTTACAGTTGAATCAATTTGTAGCGGGCCGAGAGGCTGCAGGTCTTCTCTCCAAACAAAGATTACACTGACTGGCTCACCTTCAACCAGAGAGCAGGAACCAATCGGTGAAGTCACCTGTTCTACTCTATTCTACTCTACCTGCCAGGCAGTAGCTTGGAGATTTCGGCCCAGCGGTTTCCCAGCATGCTGTGGGCCTGGAAGATGACCTGGTCCTCCTCCAGCGTCCAGCAGCTCTTCTTCACGCTCGGGTTCAGGTGGTTGTGCCAGCGCTCGCGGCACTGCTTCCCGATGCGGCTCTGCAGGTGCTTGGCGATGAGCGACCAGCGCCTCACACCGAACTTACACACCAGCTGGATGACCTGGATCACATCAGATCAGATCAGATCAGATCAGATCAGATCACATCAGATCACATCACATCAGATCACATCACATCAGATCACATCAGATCAAATCACATCAGATCACATCAGATCATATCAGATCAGATCAGATCAGATCAGATCAGATCAGATCACATCAGATCACATCAGATCATATCATATCAGATCACATCAGATCAGATCACATCAGATCACATCAGATCATATCAGATCAGATCACATCAGATCACATCAGATCAGATCATATCAGATCATATCAGATCACATCACATCAGATCACATCAGATCAGATCACATCAGATCACATCAGATCATATCAGATCAGATCACATCAGATCAGATCACATCACATCACATCAGATTAGATGAGGATCCCCTGTGGGCAAACTGTGTTGTTGCAGCAGCAAACAGTAATAGGATACAGCAAAAGAAAGTAGAATATAAATAGTAGATTATTGTACCTATTACCTATTATATACTAGTAGATTATAGGTTTATAAATTTAAAAGTTTGCACTATTACGATCTAAGCAGTATCAGCCCAAGCCTTCAGTTAGGTCTGGTTTACCCTCTCGTCCTCCTCCTTGGTCCAGGGACCTTTGACCAGATCTGGATTCAGTATCTTCTGCCACCGCCGCTGACATTCGACCTCTGACCTCTGAAACTCCACCTCTGACCTCTGATCCTGACAGGAAGCAGGAAGACAGTCAGGAGGCACATTCTACATTCTAAATTCTACACTTTTTCCAGGCCTTCACTTCTTCACTGGAACTGAGGAGCTTGAATGTCAGCTAGACCTCATCACTCTACCGCTGAACATTATTTTACACTACAACTAATATCACAACATATATTAGATAGTACACCTGGAAATGATCAAATTCATTTTCCAGACTTGTGTATGAACCTGCCTGCTGAGCACCAGGTGTCACTTTAACACTGCGTCTCTGTTTTAGCTCTCATATCGCCCAGGATCTGTATGGAGATGTAAAGCCCAGCTTTAGACCAAGCAGTAAATACAGTAAACACTCACTTTGAAATGAAGGGCTACAAAAGACCAGCTGTTTGGTCCGAGCTCCTTCACCAGCTGCTGCAGCTTCTCATCCTGCAGAGGAAGAGGAGGAAACACGACCAACAGCTTCAGGTACATGAAGACCAAAACGCTCATCAGGAGTATCAGCTGGGTTTGGTTAGCTGTGGTTCTCTGCATCTTCAAATGGGAATCAAATGGGTTCAGAGAGATGAAATGCTGTCGGCTACATGTACTGAACCAGCTACATGTCACTTTTGTTTCCAAGCCCTGGTTGTCTTGTAATTGTCCAGTTCGAACCTAAACTCTTCTTTATTTATTCTCTCCTCTTATACACTGTAACTCTTTTAATTTGTTTTGTTTTATTGATCTTATCCTGTATTTCTTATCTAATGTCTTATATATCTTGTGTAAAGCACTTTGAATTGCCTATGTGGACAGAATGTGCGATATAAATGAACTTGCCTTGCCTACAGAACGAATACAGAAATGCAGCTAAATCATTAAAATACAACAAGAATGAAGACGAATGTTGTGAAAAGCTAGAAAAGCACTCAAATACTCAAATATTTGATCAACAAAACTTCACATGGGCCCAGCTGTAACTTCACCTCCTCTTTAGTCCATTTAGACTTCTGTGCTGTGGCTCTGGAGCATCGGCCTTCGAGACATTTATACCCCAGGCAGCTGGACTGGCTCTTTGTGCTGAGGAAGACACAAGACAGCAGGGTCAGAGGTCAGGCTAGTTAGCGTTATAAACAGTAAGACAGAGGCATCAGTCCAATAAAGCCTCAGCTGTGGAAAAGTCTCTGCATCTGATATTATGTACCACCAAAGAAACCCACTAATATCCACTGAGCGAACTAAATACTGACTAAAAACTAGATTACTGATTGATTGACTAGTTATTATTATTATTTGTGTGATATTTATTAGCTGTAGGTCACCAAACTATCAGCTTAGAGGGAACAACTGGCTTCCTATTAGATTACAGGCAATTTTTTACTTGATCTTTGTTCTTCACTGTAAAGATCAAAATATAATTTAATATGTTGATTTTATATATGTTGTAAAATCAAATGTGGACTCTCTTAGGCTAACATGACATTAAGTACATCATCCAATCACTGCCCATGATTCTAAACAGACCCACAGTTGTCAGTCCTACAAACGACCATTAATCAATTAGTTGACTGACAGAAAATTAATCAAATCGATTAATTGGTTTAGTCATTTATCAAGTCAAAATACCAAACATTTGCTTCACAAATGCTAAAATTAGCTGATTTTCTCCATTTCATATCAATGTAAAATGAATACTTTGTGTTTTCTGGCTGCTGTTCAGACTGAGGAAGAAATCTGAAGAATCACTTTGGACTCTGGGAACTGTGATGATATTTGTCATTATTTTTGACATTTTACAGACTAAATGATTAATCGATTAATCCACAAAATAATCAATAATGAAAATAATCATTAGCTGTGATCTGTGCCTGGTCTGGTGTGTTTCAGACTCACCAGGTCCTGCGGCTTCTGGTGCCGCTGCTCCTCATTATCACTGCTGATATGAAATGAAAGTTTACACACTTGACTGGACTGGCTGCTGGGAAAAAACACCAGAATACCTCAAGTTATTCACACACTCCACCTCCATCACAGACTTCAGACAAAAGCCTAACTCCATACTGACACCGGAGCCGGCCCCAGGCATAAACAGTTTATGTGCTGGTTTAGGGCCACAGACGTCTGTGCTCCATCATGGGGCCTCGTAATTCAAGGATTTGAATCCTCTGAGTGTATAGATCTGCTGTTGCAGTGAAATCATACAGGAAAGCAACTTCTCCAGTTATCAATATAATAATGAACAGGCATAGAAAGTAGTAGGCTATAATATTGTTGCTGAATGATACTTATGAAACTGAAGCACATTTAGCTTACCCAGGTTTGAGCTCTATACACACACATCCGAGTACACAGGCTTACAATTAACTAGCTAACCTTGCATGATATATATTTTTTTCTCTTGATAGATTACACTATACTGCACAAGACAGTTGTCAACAATTACGCTTGGAATATTTTTCAGACTATAACAAGTTTTTGAATGCCTAATAAAAAGTCTATTCCTGGGTTGCATTACTGAGATCAGCTGGTTAGATCCTTTCACACCACCAGTTCTACCTTTTACCCAGCTCATTGCTTTGGTATGAAACGGGCTGTACAGTTTCATCCCATAATGTGATGACTGCTGTAAGCGAGGAAATTTGTTTATCAGCTGCGCATGTGTAATGTTTAGTGTTATAGGGCCACAAATTTCTTGTTTAGGGCCACCAAAACCCTGCGGCCAGGCCTGACACAATTGATAAAACCTGAAACAACAGATAAAAAATCAAAATGTAAGTCTATGCTGCTGTTTTCACTTCAAGTGTCAGTAAC
>NW_027281958.1:0-58756 GCF_046629955.1 Centroberyx affinis
TACATGTCTCTGTGTGTTGCATACTTAACATGTTCTTTCATCGTAATTATCTGTTGTATTATCTTCAATATCTATATCCTATTCTTTTCTGCTGCCATGACCCAGTTTCCCTCCAGGCATCATTAAAGTTTCATCTCATCTAAAACCACTTGCTGAGCTTGTCCTTTTTTTTTGGCAGCGTATAAAAACTCAGATAGAACTTGGTTTGCCGAGGCTTGGGTCATATTTCTCAAGAACTGACCTTTTACCAGCCGAAGCTACACTGTGTAACACGTTTGCTATTTCTTCAGCCAGTATCATCTAATGCCCTCTCCCCTCTACAGCTACTCCGGGTCCAGTGAGATTAATATAATAGCAGTTTGCGCAGTAAAGAGTAAGAAACCAGAGGGTGGAGCGAGAGATTTAGCAAAGATAATGAGAAAGGAAGAGGAGGGAGAGATGGGAGGAAGAGGAGGAGGATGTGGGATAAGGAGGGAGGGAATAGCCACTGGTGTGTATTTTGTGTCTGTGTAATTGGGATGTCGGTTCGGGGATTTGGTCCGGAAAGAGCCAGAGGAAAGAGGGGAAATGGGAGAGGAGGAGGAGGAGGAGGAGGAGGAGAGGAAGGAGGCAGACATCGGAAGTTGTTGAGGAGGGGAAAGTAGAGTCTAAACAATGGATGTGCAAAGAGACAGAGAGAGAGAGGTAAAGTGCTAGTTACTTGCAGAGCTGGAGTGGATGTGAGCTGTTTTCTGTCAGCTATCGATGTAATCATTCGTGAAATCACCCTGCATTGTCCGTCTGAGAACACAGCGATCAGGCCTTGTTGAGAGCTTTGTTTAGAAGGAGAGCGTGACCCAACCGTGAACCCAACCGACTGCAGGAACCAAGGTGCATTATGGGTTGAGCACAGCATGAGCTATGGGTTACGGATGCGTTTTACCGCAGATGAAAGCATTTCCCCGCACCAGATTTCTGACCATTTGGTGCTATGGTTAGCGCCCAGTGGTGGAAGAAGTACTCTGATCCTTTACTCAAGTAAAAGTACCAATACAGCAATGTAAAAACACTCCATTACAAGTAAAAGTCCTGCATGAAAAATCCTACTTAAGTACATAAGTATTAGCAGCAAAATGTAGTTAAAGTATTAAAGTAAAAGTAGTGGTTTGGTCCCTCTGACTGATATTTTATTATAAATGACATCATTAGATTATTAATACTGAAGCATCAGTGTGTAAGCCTATATACAGCATTATATACAGTTAGCTAGTTTAGTCCAGTGGTTCCCAACCTAGGGGTTGGGCCCCTCCAAAGGGTCACCAGATAAATCTGAGGGGTCGTGAGATGATTAATGGGAGAGGAAAGAAGAAAAAACAAAGTTCTGATACACAAATCTGTGTTCAGTTTTTGGACTTTTTCTCTAATCTTTGATTTTTGCTGAAATATTGCATCATTTGAACATTTACTGAAATGAAACCATGTGAGGTTTAGAGGGAAAAATCACTATTTGGTGGAGCTGTTAACAACTCATAGACATCTGAAATGTGACCCGACTACACACTGCTTTTTGTAAGACGTCAAAAGCCAAAAAGGTTGGAAACCACTGGTTTCATCTTTAACAATGTGTTGTATTTTAAAAGCTTGTTATATTATCCATTGTGTCAAATCTCCATCTGAAAAGTAACTAAAGCTGTCAAATAAATGTAGTGGAGTAGAAAGTACAATATTTCCCTCTGAAATGTAGTGGAGTGGAAGTATAAAGTAGCATCAAATGGAAATACTCAAGTAAAGTACAAGTATCTCAAAATTGTACTTAAGTACAATACTTGAGTAAATGTACTTAGTTACTTTCCACCATTGTTAGCGCAAAATTTCACTGCATGAAACGGAACCTGTATGAAATAATAAATTGAAAACATACAAATTAAAACAAGGGCAAGTGGAAAGGAGTAGCAATAAATAGATCAGTAGATGGTGTAACAACACATTATGTAATAACACCGCATTATGTAACAACTTGACAAAATGTAATAGATTTTCATTTCATTATGTAATAACACCTGCATTTTGTAATAATCTGCCGCATTTTGTAATACACAGCCTGAACGCAATATGTAACACATTTTCCCCCATTTTGTAATAATTTATTACATATTGCGGTAGTTATTTGTCATACACAGTGGCAATTCAAAGTGCTTTACAAAGATTAAAAGATTTATAAGAACAATGAATAAATAAATAGTGGTGTAGATAAAAACAAGATTTAAAATAAGTTTAACATTTTTAAAAGAACTCAAATAACTCAACTAAAAGCAACCATGAACAGTGTGGTTTGAGTCCTGATCAATCAATCAATCAAGTTTTTATTTGTCACGTGTAATCATTCAGGTACAATCACATTTTGATACATAATGCACTGTATTATTACATTTTCATCATAAAAAAAGTGCAACTCCCGCATTTTGTAGTAACCACCGCAATATGTAATAATTTATTACAAAATGCGGGGAAATTTATTACATATTGCGTTCAGGCTGTGTATTACAAAATGCGGCAGATTATTACAAAATACGGGTGTTATTACATAATTAAGTAAAAATGTATTACATTTTGTCGAGTTATTACATAATGCGGTGTTATTACATAATGAAGTGAAAATTTATTACATTTTGTCGAGTTATTACATAATGCGGTGTTATTACATAATGAAGTGAAAATGTATTACATTTTGTCGAGTTATTACATAATGCGGTGTTATTACATAATGCGGGTGTTATTACATAATGCGGGTGTTATTACATAATGAAGTGAAAATTTATTACATTTTGTCGTGTTATTACATAATGCGGTGTTATTACATAATGTGTTGTTACAGGTAAAAGGGACAGTAAAAACAGAAACTGGTAAAATCGATATAATATGTAAAAAAAAAAAAAAAAGGAAAAATGGAATGACTTCAATTAAAAGCCAAGTTAAATGAATAGGTTTTTAGCTGTTGTTTAAAAATGTTCACTGAGCTTGAATCTCTTATGGCTTTAGGTATGGTATTTCATAATTATGCATTATTTGATTATTCATCCTGGTTATCAGTATATTTAGCCCTGCTGTGCTGGTCTATACTATACGTGGCCTTTGACCGCTGCACTACACAGCCAGAATCCCATGGTATAGTGCGCCCACTCATGAATTATTGCCTGATTGAAAATGCCTGCTTTGGGATTCCGGCCGGAAAGAGCCTGAGGGCAGAGCGCAAACAAAGGAAGAGGAGGAAGAAGAGGAGGGAGGAGGAGGCAAAGGATGAGAGGTGTGGGCTAAGGCTAGAGGGGGGGGGGTGAGGATGAGGATGGAAAAAAAACCCAACAACAACCTGATGCAGATTAAAACAGTAAAAGGATGGATGTGATCTGTGGAGAAAGAGAGAGAGAGAGGAACAGAGAGAGACATTAAAAGGTCTGGATGATGAAGATGATGATGATGATGATGAGTGGGAGGTAGAGGGGGGGGAGAAGGAGGGGCTGAGAGAGGAAGAAAAAAAAAAACTTGTGGTGAAGATGAGGAAGAGGAGTAAAAGGAAGGTGTGGTGTGTGTGTGTGTGTGTGTGTGTGTGTGTGTGTGTGTGTGTGTGTGTGTGTGCGATTTGTGTCGGTAGAGATCTCTGGTTTGTGGTCTGGTCCATAAAAACCCTGTTAATGGCTAAAGGGGCCGATGGCTTTTACTGCTGGGGGCACAACACAGTCAGTAATGGTGTTTCATGTGTGTGTGTGTGTGTGAGTGAGTTTGTGTGTGTGTGTGTGTGAGTGTGTGTGTGTGTGTGAGTGTGCCTTTTGATAGAACAAATCACAACAACCATAAAGCCATTATGTTGTTAATGGACTCCTCTGTCCCCTCTGCCTCTCTCTGATCTCAGATAGAGAGTGAAATAATCCAATAGGCTGGATATAAATATATTTGTTTTGGCCAAAAGTATGACGAATGCTAACCAGATAAGAGAGAGAGAGTCTCTAGCTTTATCTCCACCTCATAACTATCCGTCTCCCCTCAAAGGAGCAGCACTTGGAAGCCTAGAGTCCGACTGATGTGGGTTTTCACAGGATGATACCGCGACTGATATTTATGGATCGAAGCCGCCGATAGCCGATATTTTGTGCTCATATTTAATATCGTTTAATTCCTCTGCCCCTTTCAAACGTTCTAAATCAGTGATTCTCAACCTTTTTCATATTGAGGACCCCTAATTTAGTCCACATTAGATCCACGGACCCCCCATTTAATGAGATTTTTTCTCTTGGACCCAAATCAGATAATATTTTTATTGTTAGATATGATTTTGTCTAGAATCACGTGACTATCTGTATTGTAGGTTGAGAGATAACAGTGAAACTATGATCAAAACAGTCATTCTTCTACATTCTCTAATTGTGTTCACTTCTGGTAAATGAAATAATGGTGAAGTTTAACAATTCATCAATTTGCTGGGGACCCCCTGGAACCCCCTCAAGGACCCCTGGTGGTCTCCGGACCCCACGTTGAGAACCAGTGTTCTAAATGACAGAGTGGCAACATGGTACAGGGGTGAAAACCTTTGTTTCCTTTGTGTTTGCATTCCAGTGGCTGGAATTTATTGCCTGGTGTCTCCCATGAATCTAATTCTTTAGCACTTTTTGAATTTACATGGCGAGTCATAGCGATTTGGTCTTTCCACGACTGATTCGGTGACGTAATTTCCCGCCCCAACCAATCCTCAAACCTGTATTGAGAATTGAAGGATTTCTTGAAGTCTATAATTGTAATTGTTTAGATGATCTGTGTATTGTTCTACAGGAACATTTACAAGTCCTATAGGGGCTGTGGGGCCTGCCTATAGGGTGGGGTAAGACCACTGGAAAGACTCTAGGCTCCTAAGAAGAATCCTTCAAGATCTCATCTAAATTGATTGACTTATGAAGCGTCCGAAGCGTCCTTATGAATTGTCATGCCAATACAAAACATGCTAAACACTGCGATTCATGGGGGCTGGACACCAGGCACATGGAATTTATTCATTTTGACAAATCCAGAATTCACTGCCCAGTGTGTCCTAAGCAGGGACGGGGTAACGCTAACCTCAACTGGGGGATATCATCTGAAGGTGGAAAGACTGTTTTGATCATAGTTTCACTGCTATCTCAATACAGATAGTCATGGAATTCTGGACAAAAATCATATCTAACAAGAAAAATATTCCCATTTTTTGAATAGTATACAGGATGAGGAGTTCAAATTAGTGAGTAGGGGGGCTTGAAATCAGGAAACAGATACACTACTGCCTTTCTTTATCGGGTTTTGAACTGTCAATAGTCATGCAGGTCTACAAAAACATGTCATTTGCTCTTTAACCAAATTGTTAAAAGATAAGTTTGGCAATTTTCTGTCCTATAGTATCTTGGACCCTTGGACTTGGAGAACATTGACTCCTGTGTCAGCTGTCGGTTGAAATGGCGAGCTCTGTTGCCTCTTGCTGCTAACAATGAGTCCAGATGGGGTTTGTCAAAATATCTCCAAAAAAGCCATTTGTAGGCTCCACAGGGGAGTAAACATGACACAATTCTGCCATTATGCAGACTTAACTTGACTAATTAACTTGACTTTTTTTTAAAGGATAAGTTCGCCGACTTTCTCTCTGCTCACTGCTTGTTTAGGAGACACTTTGGATTTCACTCTTAAAGGAATAGTTCACCCAAAAATGAAAAATTCTGTCATCATCTACTCACCCTCATGCCAAATGAAACACAGGTGAAATGTGTTAGTCCATATAACACACAGGGAGGTTGCCAGCACCAACTTGGTAGCAGCCTTCTCCAAAACAACTGAAGTCAATGGGGACCTGTTCTTTAGAGTTCCAAAACAAAAACAGCCAAACAATCACACTGTGAATAGAAAGACCTATACACCATTATTTGTTGCAAATCAATCAGCTGTAGTTAGGATTTGCACTAAATGATGGTGTAAATATACTGTAGGTCTTTTTGGAACTCTGAAGAACTGGTCCCCACTGACACCAGAATTTCATTTAGGAAAACAGGATCAATCTCCAGCGTCCCAATAACCGGCCCCGCTTTGTGATTTAGTCTGAAAAAAGGTCTGGATTTTTACATAAAAAAAATCTTGCCTAGCGCAGCTTTAAATATTGCCTTCATTTGAATTGGTTTATCACAGCAGTCTTAGAAAAACACCATGCCCATTGTTCTGCAAATTAAATCTCTTGTTATCACTGGGGCACCACCCTGCAGTAATGCTTATGGTGTTACAATCCACAAACGTTTCATATTATAATTGCTGAATATTATTGCACAGTATTTCAGTAAGTTAGTAATTATTCTGTCACTGTAATAGAGGCTGAGCGAGCAGCTCTCTACTGCAACGGTTCTCAACGTGGGGTCCGGGGGCCACCAGGGGTCCTTGACGGGGTTCGAGAGGGTCACCAGCAAATGAATGAATGAAGATGAATTGTTAAACTTCAGCATTATTTCATTTACAAGAAGTTAGAGAATGTAGAAGAATGACTGTTTTGATCATAGTTTCACTGTTATCTTTCTACCTACAATACAGATAGTCATGGGATTCTGGACAGAATATATAACTAATAATATCTAACAATAAAAATATCCTCAGATTTGGGTCCAAGAGACAAAATCTCATCAAAAGGGGGTCCGTGGCTTCTAATGTGGACTAAATTTGGGGTCGTGGATTTGAAAAAAGTTGAGAATCACTTCGCTAATGGACTATTGAATGCACTGCATGAGTCAGGGGGCTCGAGAAGCACAATCTAAAGAAAAAAAAAAGATTTCTTTGACTTGAATATACTGATCAAACAAAAAGAAAACTTCCATCTGCTAAACATCAGCCTGCTATATCGGCAAACCAATATAGCAATCTAACCCTATAGATGCAACCAACAATATTGTATTTTCACAGATTTTATTGCAAGGATGTAAAACACTTTTAAAATTTTTTTTTTATCAGTACCACAAAATGCAGCAAGGCGGACTCTCCTCACCACACACTTCAATACATGATACAGTTGCAAAGTGGATGATGAAAACGCAGCCAGAGCCTCAGAAGACAAAACAAAAACACAAAAGTACAGGTGGGTCATAAAATTATCTCCCATTCCACCTTTGTTGCACTTGCACTTTTGATAAATGTCGGACTCCTAGAGAGATCTGGACACACACACACACACATGCACATTTACAGATAAAGATGGGTATACTGTGTTGGATAATGCATCTTTCGGATGTGATAAAAGTATTTTTTGATTAACCTTTTGTTCAACTTTTAAACTTTCAGAGTCATTTCTCTGGATGCGTTAAAGAGATATAACACAACACTGTATGTTGGAGATGAATTCGAATGTTTATCGTTCAATTATCCTTTACTTTATCGAGCGCTGTTATCTCTTGTCATCATTCTTTTTCATGAAGGAAAGAAAAAAATACATAGAAAAAAATACACAATATAATTCCAGCAGTTAAACTCTCAGCAACATACAGGGACATACATTAGGAAAAAAAAAAAAAAAAAACGAATCACAAACATCATGGAAAATATGAGATATCATTGTAAAATCATTGAAGGGGAAAAGAAATTCTAACTTAAAATGCTTTGCAGTCTGTTCCATTTAACAGGTGCACAGTAGGCTACCGGAAACCAGACTTACTAGTTCAATAATTACTGTCAAACTAACCGGAATAATTACTAGATTTGAAAGCAAATAAAGATAGGATTAGGATTTACATGTCAACAGGGTCCTGCAGCAGCATGTCCCTGCTTTTTTTTTTTTATTAAGAGCTGACTCTGCCATGTGTTGAAAACATTTCAGTAAGTTGAGACCAAAACGGCTGTAAAAAATGTTAAAGGTCCCTTTTACCAAAAGCGATAAAAGCGAGGCTAGTTTATTATGCGCATGACCTCACATACTGTATATCCCAAAACCGGCTTGAGAGAGTCTTAATGAGTTCATCATCTGGGCTATGTCATCTGCGGGTCACTTAGGGCTCGATTTCCACGCTGGCACAGATCAAGCGCGGTGCCGGTGAAAGCTTAAAAAGGGACATTAACTGGCCTTGGTGCTGTATATTCGCGCCTTGTGACTTTGCACCTCCCCACACAAGAACATCAGTGTCTTTAGCTATCACGGCTGCCAAAAGATGCATCACATCTAAATGGATACATGAGGATCCCCCTAGTATTACTCAGTGGATTCATGAGGTAAATTCATGTGTAAATTCAAATAACCTATGCCATGAGAGGTAGCCCACAGCTGTTCCATAAGACTTGGGATCCATGGATGACTTACATGGAATCTAATTAATTTACTAACTATTTCACATTTTTTTTTTTTTTTAATTTTCTATCTCTGTATATATACTTTGTGGGGTGGGAGTGATGCTGGAGGACCTGTCTCTGTGTTGGAGGGAGATGTGGAGTGTATGTACAGTATGTGATAAATGTAAGATGTAATATATCTTATTATGGCACTGGTTTTATATTATGTTATGTTTTGTTATACTGTGAAATGTGAAATGACCAAAAATCTGTTGGTCACCCTCAAGTGAGCTAACGGCATGAATGCGTGCCACCACTTCACAAAAATAGGACTTTTAGTGTTAAATACAAATTTATTTATTTGTTTATTTGGATCCCCATTAGCCACCACCAAGGTAGCAACGACTCTTCCTGGGGTCCACACAAGTAAACATTACATCATAATACAAAACAATAATGTATTTAAAATCCAAGGCAAAAAGAAACAGAAAATAACAAAAGATCCAAGGCAAAAAGAAACAGAAAATAACAAAAAAACAACAACAAACAAACCAGGAAACTACAACAATGAAACAACAACAATAAAACTACCAATAACAACAATGACAACAAGTACCCACACTATATCTAAATAGTCAGTAAAACATTTGATACAGCTCAGGAATGATAGTAGTACCATTAAAAACAGCATAAACATGACCAAGAAAATTCCTAATTAATGATCATATAGTCAGATATTATGTAGCAATATATTATAACCAGAGTAGTTAGGGCCATTACTACTATATGAAAATTAATGGTACAGGACATTCTGGATTTTAGACAATGAAATAAATACTCTGTAAAGTGATGAAAATGACTCAGAGACAGAAGTGTGTGGAGATTCAGGAATTCTAATCAAATTGAAATAATACTACAAAATATCCACTGACCTAAAGACCCTAGCGAATATTCTTGGAGAATCAATTCCACCAGAAGCTGTGACAAAATAGAGTTCAGAGGCATTATGGGTAAATTCCACTTATACAGTCAAAAATACAGTCAATATTCACTTTATTAGGTATGCCTCTCCTTTTATGCAAGCAGCTCACGCCTTCAGACAGTGAGTTACATGTAAATAAGGCAGAAGCATAAAGTATGCACACAGGGTGGAGCGGTTCAGTTACTGTTTGACTAAACATTAGAATGAGTAAAATGGTGACTTTGCCGCTACAGTGTCTAGAGTTCACCAAGAATGGAATAATAAAACACATTCAGTCAGCTGCAGTCCTGCTTGATGAGAGAGATGGTTCAAGCTAACAGGCCACAAGTATACAAATAACAGTTTAGTACAACAGTGGTGTACAGAAGGGCATCTCAGAACATGCAACAGGTCCATTTTCTCAGTTTTGACAATTTCATTAATTACTCCAACCTCACACTTACACTTACATGAGTGGACACATGTCTGGTCTTGGTCTGATGCATCTTGTCTGGTCTTGGTCTGAAGCATCTTGTCTGGTCTTGGTCTGAAGCATCTTGTCTGGTCTTGGTCTGAAGCATCTTGTCCGGTCTTGGTCTGAAGCATCTTGTCGGGTCTTGGTCTGATGCATCTCGCCTGGTCTTGGTCTGACGCTTCTCGTCTGGTCTTGGTCTGATGCATTTTGTCTGGTCTTGGTCTGATGCATTTTGTCAGGTCTTGGTCTGAAGCATCTTGTAAGGTCTTGGTCTGATGCATCTTGTCTGGGGCCAGTTGCATAAAGCTAGTTTAAGACTAGTCTAAGCCTTAGACTGGTCTTAGATTCTCAGGTTGGAATAGTCTAATTAAGACTGTCTGTTACTTAAATATTACAACTGACTTATTTTGAGGTTTAAATACATACAAGATGCCAAATCTTTGGTTTTTGGGAAGAATCTGAAGAAGAGAGCGAGTCTTTAGAGACAGAAACAACCCATTAGAGATCTACAACAACCTGGAACAGATAAATATAAATGTCTATAGCAAGTTTGACTTAAAGTCACATTTAAGTCTAAGACCAGGTCTATCTTTATGCAACTGGCCCAAGATTAGCCAGAGGGAAGCTGGCTATCTTTCCTACCTCAAAATAAGTCAGTCATAATATTTAAGTAACAGACATTAGTCTTAATTAGCCTAGTCCAACCTGAGAATCTAAGACCAGTCTAAGGCTTAGACTAGTCTTAAACTAGCTTTATGCAACTGGCCCCTGGTCTTGGTCTGATGCATCTTGTCTGGTCTTGGTCTGAAGCATCTTGTCTGGTCTTGGTCCGATGCATCTTGTCTGGCCTTGGTCCGATGCATCTTGTCTGGTCTTGGTCCGAAGCATCTTGTCTGGTCTTGGTCCGATGCATCTTGTCTGGTCTTGGTCTGAAGCATCTTGTCTGGTCTTGGTCCGATGCATCTTGTCTGGTCTTGGTCCGATGCATCTTATCTGGCCTTGGTCCGAAGCATCTTGTCTGGCCTTGGTCCGATGCATCTTGTCCGGCCTTGGTCCGATGCATCTTGTCCGGCCTTGGTCTGATGCATCTTGTCCGGTCTTGGTCCGATGCATCTTGTCTGTTAACAGCATGGATCCATGGATCCATCCTGGCTGGGATCAACAGTACAGGCTGCTGGTGGTGCAACAGTGTGGGGGATGTTTCTTGGCTCACATTAGGCCCCTTAGCACCAATAGAGAATGGTTTGAACATTACAAACCTAACCATTGTTGCTGAATCTCTTCATGGCCACAGTCTAGCCTTTGTCTAATGGAAACTTCCAGCAGGATAAAGCTCAGGCACACGACAGTGGCTTTAGTTCAGTCCAGATCTCCACCCAGTAGAGAGACCTTTGTGATTAGTTGGAACAGGATGTTTGCAGTATGACTGTGCTGCCAAAAAATCTGTGTGATGCTATGGAGTCAGCATGGACCAAAATCCACCCTGGAACATGTCCAGCACCTTGGTGAAATCCAGGCCTCGAATAATGCAGGCAGTTCTAGAGGCAAAAGCATTGTCCTACCCATTAGTTGTACCTAATAGAGTGGCAACAGAATGTATGTGGATGACAGCTTGTAAAATATCCCAGCTTTTGGTGACATTTTTTGGAGTTACAAGGTTTCCCCAAGGCCCCCGGCGACATGACGATCCACCGAGGAGAGCTGCGAGTGAACGACGCCGTATTTAGAGATAAAAGAACTCTATTAAACAGACTGTTCGGGTCGTAAATACTTTCTGACTGAGAGTTCACGCGCAAAAGCCACACACCGCCGGTGAGATATCGGAGGCAGAAGCCGTCGAACAAACAAAATGCCAATCCGAGCGCAAAGTTAACAATGGTTCTGTCAAAAATGCTGCCACAGGTTTTCAAAATGATCGGCGAATTTATAGTTTAGTCACCGGTTCAATGATGTCAAGGCAGATAACTCTACACACACACACACACTGAACACACGTACGTAAAAGAGACAATTACAGTATACACATGCACACAGGCTGGAGGAAGAGAAGATGAATAAAGGCAGAGGGGAGGGAGGGGAGTGCTAAGCTGGCTTGTTGCTTTACACCAGATGGTAGTGGAGTGTTGCGAACAGCGGGCCGCCTCATTGTAAGAGCAAACACACATGTAGAGAGGGAGAACTGCACTCTGTAGCGCTCCAGTCCCGCCACGCTGGGCACGATGTGTGTTTGACCGCATGCGTTGGCTCATGTGTTGTATGCCTGTGTCGCCGTGTGTGTGTGTGTGTGTGTGTACCTGTGTGTTAAGCAGGTGAAGGGAAGTAACGTTTTATATTTAGCTGATGTGCCTGCTGTCCAAATGTTATGAACCCTGGTTGGTAGGGAATGAGAAAAGAAAATCGGCAGACAAAGTGGTTTTGGATGTTTTTTGATTTAGACTATATCGACAAGTTGTAGAAGTAGTTGTAGTGGTATTTAGTAGTAGCAGTATAGTAATAGTAGTAGTAGTAGCAGTAGTAGTAGTAGTAGTAGTAGTAGTAGTTATAGCCACAATAGCAATGGTAGTAGGGGTAGCAGTAGTAGTAATGGTAGTAGTAATTATAGCAGTAGTACTAATAGTAGTAGTAGTAGCAATAGTGCAGTGGTGGAAAGTAACTAAGTACATTTACTCAAGTACTGTACTTAAGTATAATTTTGAGATACTTGTACTTTCCATTTGATGCTACTTTATACTTCCACTCCACTACATTTCAGAGGGAAATATTGTACTTTCTACTCCACTACATTTATTTGACAGCTTTAGTTACTTTTCAGATGGAGATTTGACACAATGGATAATATAACAAGCTTTTAAAATACAACACATTGTTAAAGATGAAACCAGTGGTTTCCAACCTTTTTGGCTTTTGACGTCTTACAAAAAGCAGTGTGTAGTCGGGTCACATTTCAGATGTCTATGAGTTGTTAACAGCTCCACCAAATAGTGATTTTTCCCTCTAAACCTCACATGGTTTCATTTCAATAAATGTTCAAATGATCCAATATTTCAGCAAAAATCAAAGATGAGAGAAAAAGTCCAAAAACTGAAAACAGATTTGTGTATCAGAACTTTGTTTTTTCTTCTTTCCTCTCCCATTAATCATCTCACGACCCCTCAGATTTATCCGGTGACCCTTCGGAGGGGCCCGACCCCTAGGTTGGGAACCACTGGACTAAACTAGCTAACTGTATATAAAGTAGTTCAAACTAGCTCCACCTCCAGCAGCTACAACAGTAACATGCTGCTTACACACTGATGCTTCAGTATTAATAATCTAATGATGTCATATATAATAAAATATCAGTCAGAGGGACCAAACCACTACTTTTACTTTAATACTTTAACTACATTTTGCTGCTAATACTTATGTACTTTTACCTAAGTAGGATTTTTCATGCAGGACTTTTCATGCAGGAGTATTTTTTACATTGCTGTATTGGTACTTTTACTTCAGAGATCAGAGTACTTCTTCCACCACTGCAATAGTGGGAGTAGTTATAGCAGTAATAGCAATAGTAGTAGTCATAATAGTTGTAGTAGCAGTAGTAGTCGTTTTAGAAGTAATAGTATTAATAGTAGCATCACTTTATTGATTCCACAGCAGGGAATTCCTGTAACAAAACAGATGAAAATACACACAACAAAATGCAATCATAAAACTTGTCAGGAATCCAACCAGCTCATCTCTTTGAGCTCTTTCTCTCTCTTTCTTTCTTTTTTTCTCTCTCTCTCTCTGTGTTGTCTGGCTTGGTCTTGTTTCCCACTCCCCTTCCCTCTTGTCTCTGCTCCGTGTTTTATGTTGTGTGTCTTTCAGATCCCAGTCCAGAGGCCCGTCTCACAAAGCCAGATTAGTGTGTCAGCGAGCTAACTTTGGGTTTAAACCCTGGCTTTTCGGTCTCACGAAGGTGGTTCACTTTTAACCGGGGTAGATCACCATGGTAACTTATGCTGCATGGCTAAGCTGCTCCGGAGCAGGTTCAGTTCAGGGTATCGGATCAAAACGTATGAAAGACCTTCTGACCAATCAGCTCTCTGGAAACAGGGAGTCACCATTCCTACTGGATCCCGATATGGACAAATATACTGCATTCAAATGAAAATCACATTAAAAAACTGAAAACTGTTAGGTTACTATTGAATGAACAGACAGTAAGAAGTGCTGTTCGCAGGGTGACATGTTTACAGACCAGTAGAATTTTCCATGATAACTTATTATATCGGAGCTATAGCAGGTAGGCTACTTAATTGACCATATTATTAATGGATTAAAGTTACTGTTGCATATGAATTGCACTGACTTTATTTAATTGGATTCCCGACAGTGTTTGGTTCAATGTCGGCTATTTCATATTCCATTACCGCAGCCCCGAAGAACATGAGGCCGACTTTATGAATAGAAAATCTTTTAACAGCCTCAATGTCCACAAACTATTTTATCAATGAAAAATATGCCCACTATTCCTCCAGTAATCCTCTCTAGCCTTGGGAGCAGAAACAACTTTTACTTTTCGCAGTTATGTTTTGTAATGCTGACAGTTATTCATTATAAGAATTTTCTTGAGAGAATAACCCAGTGTTAGTATCCATTTTTTTCCGATACCCATGTGTTGAAAATATCTTATATCATCCTATAATTAGATCTATTGTCTATGGCTTTTATTGTTTGATTATTTTATTTTCACCTATTTCTATTACAGTTTTGCGCTTATATTCTATAATATTCGCGTTCACATAAAAGAGGCGGATTTTGTAACAAATAGCCAATCACATGCAACACGGACAGATCCAGAGCAGCGGAGCAGCAAAAGTAAAATTATTCAGCAGGGAAAAATGAAATAGAATACAAGCACACATGTAGAATCTAAAAAATAAGAGATAAAAATAGTATTAAAAATTAAATAAAACAATAAAAGCAATAAACTAGACTGAACAGTTGTGGGGTTACATAAATGTAATGCTGCCGACAATTTCAACACATACTGTAGAAGTGGGAAGTATGTGAAAGAAATGGATTAGACTGCTAACATTTGTTTTTTCTCTCAATAAGAGCATATTATTATAATGAATAAATATGAGCAATAGAAAAATACAACAGCGAAAAGTAACACAGTTGCCGTTGCCAAGGCTAGAGAGGATGGCTGGAAGAGAAATGCAGATTGTGTAATGCAGTGTAAATGTGTAAATAGACTTATCACTGCCTGTCACATGCAATAGTAAATTTAATTCACTATTGATAACTATAGCCAACTATTGTAAGCTACCCGCTATTTGATAGAAGCCCTCTTTTATAGCCAGAGTGGGCAAATCGCCTGGAATTATTATATCTCTAATATAATAAATCCTTATGGAAAGCGAAGGTGTTCTGCTGGTCTCTAAACACCATTGCCCTCTGAAGAGTCCTTCTTACCTTCTTACTTACTTCAGTAGAATCCCTTTGTACAGTTATTTTTTTCATTTGAATGCAATGATTTTATTCATATCTGGTTTTGTTAATCTTGTTAAAGATTGTTTAAAACGATGACGCCTAATTGTCCAGGGAGCTGATTGGTGAGGAGGCGGTGTAACAACGCGTTACGTAATAACACCGCATTATGTAATAACACCGCATTATGTAATAACACCGCATTATGTAATAACTCGACAAAATGTGATCAGTTTTCACTTCATTATGTAATAACGCCCGCATTTTGTAATAATCTGCCGCATTTTGTAAGGGAGTTTTCACTTTTTTTATGATGAAAATGTAATAATACAGTGAGTGCATTATGTAATAACCAACCAAAATGGATGTCTTCATCTGTACACATGTTATATTTTTAACAATTAAGCTAAATTAAACTTCCCAAATATTAAATTAGACCGGCGTTATAGTTGACTCTGATCTTAGTCTAAATAGCCACATAAAGCAGTAACAAGATCAGCTTTTTATCATCTTACAAATACAGCCAAACTCAGGGACTTCATGTCAAAAGCCGACCTGGAAAAACTCATTCATGCATTTATTTTCGAGCAGACTGCTGCAATGGTCTTTTGACAGAGCTCTCCAAAAAGACCCTCAAATTTATTAAAATATTGCATTCAGGCTGTGTATTACAAAATGCGGCAGATTATTATAAAATGCGGGTTACAGGCGGACTTTTTATCCATTTCGATCCGGTATCCTGAACATAACCTGCTCCATAAGCCGTTCGGCATGAGTTGCTATGGCGACATACTCCGGTAAAAAGTAAACCACCTTCCTGACACCGAAAACCCTGGATTAAACCTGAAGTTACCTCGCTAACCCCAAATCCTGCTTCGTAGTACAGGCCTCCGGTCCGGTTCATGCCTATACTCACCTTCCCGCCTCCTGCATCACCTGTCTCCGCCCTTCCCAGCTGCACCTCATTCCCCCATCACCCCCTTAGTATTTCTACCAGTCCCTTTCCCTTTGTTCTCTGCCAGATTGTTCTAGTTGCTTTGTCTTTATCCCGCCGTTCGGTTCTGCTTGTTTTCTTGTCTGCCTCGTAGCATCTACTTTTCCTTATTTGACTGCCTTACCATGTTTTAACCTTTTTGTCTGTTTACTGGACCTGCCTGTCTCCATTAAAGACTGTAAACCTTACATCTCGCCTCTGCCCCTTGAGTTCTGCGTGTGAGTCCTGGATCCGAGCCTGACAAAACTGTTATTTCGCAGAATACAGAATACATCAGAAACCTACAGAAATACAGTAGCTATGCTCGGTGGAAGCTACATGAAGAGAGAACAGAGCTCTTCCTTACTGTGTGTGTGTGTGTGAGAGAGTGTGTTCATTAGGAAAGTTTATATTTAGACTGTTGTGCAGATGTTGTGCAGCCTGCATAGTCCACAGGATGGATGGAATAAACAGAAGATGAATGGGAAGCAGAGATCCAAAACCACTGCTGCAGCTTTTATTGTTTGGTAGTTTTAAGTCATGATGGACACTATTGCATTCATGTTGCCCAGTACAATCCAATATACTGTATGTACTGGTATACAGGACTTTGATATCACATGGAATGCTTACTGTATTTCAAATACTTCACAACAATTGAGGTTGAAAAAGCTTTTGCTCATCGCTATTTGGATAATCGAAATATGAAATGACCATTGCACACTGTTTTGATGAGAATTATTTTTGGTTTAAAATGCTTAAAATGCAGCAAGGACTAAACTTTAACGAGGGACAAATACTCTTCTGATGCTAGGATAAACCTTAGTACAACATACTACCTTAGTTGTCTTTTATTTTGCATGCTTTGTGTCATTTTGAGCCAATATTAAGGAGTATAGAACTTCACAATAAAAGTTTGACACTTTGAAACTGTTGTGACAATTGAGTCAAAGCAAAAAAAAAAAAAAAAAAAAGTTGGCCTTTGTTCAGTTAATTTTCAGCTCAGTCAGCTCAGGATATGAATTTTCTTTAAAATTCAAAACACTTTTGGAAGCTGTCATAACCAATCTCTTAAGAAATAATACATTTTAGTGCAGATTTTCCTGTGAGCAAAAACTGATTAAATAGGCTTTTTTGTGATCTGCCCATTTTTAGGCTATTACCTGCAAAGCCTATAGTATTTATTGGCTTATCTTACATTATACAGATTCAGGGAGGCTTTGGCAACATTAAATAGATAGTTTCCCGTTGCAGAGTAGTTTGGAAACCTTTGTTTGACCCACAGTGTAGGTGGGAAACATTAGGAAAAAGCCAGACACAGCAATAGCTTTTCTATTTGATTTCCATATAGACTAGCAAGTCAACACTTTATGGATAGAAAAACCATAAATGAAACAAGGACACACAGTGTTATAGATGTGAAGCAGCCTACACAGTTCAGCAGTGTTGCAGAGAGGAGGTGAGTGATGATCCTGATCCTTAAAGACTAACTAAACTCCAAACCCAAATCTGTGTAAAGCCTGACATCTAATGGTAAAAAGCATGCTACTGAAATGGCCATCTGCTATTGGCTGATCTTTGGTGCCAGGTGATGTCCCCACCTGTTGTCCTCTATAGCAGTGGTTCTCAACCTTTTTGGCTCATGACCTCTTAAAACGAAGCGATACTCTACTCGCAATCCCGGTCACAAGCATATAGAGTTTAAACCAACGAATGATTTTCCCTTTTTCAGGTTGTTTCATTTGATTCATTATCAGAGGAGGCACAGAGGCTAAAAACAATTCAGTATTTTACAAGGAAAAAAAGCAAAAATTAAGGAGAAATCAGAAAAAATAGACATGATAAAACATTTGTATAGTAGAAATATGTTTTTTTCATATTCCATAAATCACCCCACGACCCCCCAAAACTATCTTGCGACCCGCTGGGGGGTCCCGACCCCCAGGTTGAGAACCATTGCTGTGACCTGGCACTAAAAGTGTAAAGTGTTTTGGACAAGCTGTGATCAGTGAAGATTTTGCTGGGTCAAGCAGGTGTAAAGAGAATTCCAGTTGTCCAAACGCGATGAAATAAAGGTGCGGATAACAACCTCCAGGTTCTTATCGGGCAAACACAAACAAATTTTATTAACTTTCCTAAATTACAGGAAACACGACTGAACCACGCCTTAATCTGGTTCTCAAACCTAAGATTGTTGCTGAGGTTTTTACTCTATTGGGTCACACTTGAGGATAATGAGCCAAGATGTGGAAAGATTTGGTTACTGCCGATGACTGGGCCGATAATAATTACCTCCGATTTATTGGAGAAGATATAGAAAATTTTGTGACTTCCAGTTTTGAATGTCAAGGAGGCCAGTCATGGAGTGTGTTAACCTCCATCCCAGTGAAAAACCAAACAAGTGTGTGAGCGCTCTGATGTACTGTAGACTTTTTAACGCCCATATGCAGCCTTTCTGTGAGTCTGCATGTCTGTGGACTTTACTGGGGGATTTGCCCACAATTCTTAGCAAAATTGGTGACGGACGAAGCCGGCTGTCTTGCCCCTAAAAACTGTGAACAAGGGATGGAGCAGGGAAGATGTGCACAAAGAATCTAACTCACTATTATAGTGAATTATTGCACGTGTGTACATTTAATTGTATTTTCAGTCAAACATCTACATAAGATTTACATCTGACTTGATTGTGGCTTGACTTTTGGTAGCTTGGTAACGTTTCTAAACCCACAAACAGGGAGCGATCAACAAACTGAGCAA
Source organism: Centroberyx affinis (assembly GCF_046629955.1). Lineage (NCBI taxonomy): Eukaryota > Metazoa > Chordata > Actinopteri > Beryciformes > Berycidae > Centroberyx > Centroberyx affinis. The sequence goes on from NW_027281958.1 coordinate 18,913, forward strand.
ATTCGTGGGACTTTGGAACTCCTCATCCCAAGGTTTTCGAGTGAGTATTTTAGTTGACATCTAGTTCATTCATATACAGCTGATTTAGTTACCACGACTTTGAGTGTTTCCAGTAAGCGTGATAGCGACAGTTGTACTGTAAAGTAGCCAAATCAGATGTGAATGGACTGGAAATTGTATGTTGTTATAGGATCAGTTGTCTTTGTGTACTTTCTGGATTCAGAACTTTGTCCATTACTGACGGTATATGGAGGGCCTCTCGATGTGCCCCTGGTTTCCTCCACCATTGGAGCATATATTTATATATATATATTAGTGCTTGTTTTCTATATTGCTAATGCCCTAGTATCAGTGGTGGAAATGAGGGGAACGCACGGGAACGCCGTTCCGTTCCGGGAGTAAAAGTCGGGAGGGAACGGCGTTCCCGCTCAGATTTCAAAAATCTATTCAATGTTTTTTATAGGGGGGAAATCGCTTATAGCTGTTTTAGTTTCTAAAGTGTGTTCATGAAACGAATATAATTTATTGTGCTTGAACGCACCACAAATCCAGCTACAGCCCATACAGCCAATGGGAAGGCGTGATACTGCAGGGTCCCTGGAACCAGTCCCCAAAGTAGCGTTTCTGTGTCAGCGTTGTCATCACTAGCGGCTTCAGGTCTGCTGGAAGCTGTCGAGAAACTCATCGAAATTGATGGTGGTGGTTTGCTTTCTAATTTCCTCAAACATCGGTGGCGTCTTTGAAATATAGTCTAGTTAATGTAACGTTAATCTTGATTATTTGTAGAGATGCACCGATCGATCGGCCGGTGACCGGAAATGGGCCGGTTTTCAGCTGATCGGCCACGACCGGTAACTGGCAGATCAGTCTCATACTGTATATCCGGTTCAGCTCTTGATTTTAACAGAAAGAATATCCTACATTATTGCGCAATGCATGAAATGCACTTGACTAGCATTTATTTGTTTATAAAAAATCTGTGAATGTAAAAACATCTTTTAGTGATTATCTTAATTTTCCGGGGAGTACCCCCCCCCGGACCCCACCCACCCCACCGAAGTACGGTTCCCTCAGTAAAACATGGCCGTTTCCACCACTGCCTTGTATGGCTTTTCTATTCTTGCTGAGGTTCTTTTGGGTGATATCTCTGTGTTCTATTTCTATGTCTGGTGCTTTCTACCGATTTGATTTGGAGTGTTGGCACCTTGTGCTGGTGATTATTGATGCCTGTCCTGTATATAAGGGAGTTGACAGTGCCAGTCTGCTTCATACCCTGATGAAGACAGTGTTGCTGCCGAAACGTTGCTTTTGTAAACAATAAAGAATTCTATGGGAGTGCAGCTACAATTTTTTTACTTTGAGTTTCTGTTCCTGAAAGCCAGTTTTTTTACGATCACTAGCAAGCATTTTTCAATACTTATAATACTTTTTCTAAACTCTTCACACACCAACTCACCTACAACACACAGTTGGCAAAACAGTTTATGCTCAAAATCACATATTGTAAACTAAACACCAACACTAATTTTCAATATGCAAGAATGCTTTGTCAAAATACACTAACTCTACCAAAACACTGCAAACATGTCTCAAAATCAAATAATTCTTTCAAAACACGAGCCCATGTTTTCTTCCAACAGGAACATTTAGTCAATCATAGCACAATGACATACAAAATGCTAACAGCAGATGGTATTACAGAAAATGCATTACTTTACATGTGTCAGTTCTACTCTTATACAATAGACAGTATATTGATAGTCAATTGTTTTTCGCACTGCAGTTTCTCTGGAAGTCACTCTTCATTTTTCTTTTGATGAGTGTAGTTTTTCTTCTTTTTTGCAAACATTCTATATCAAAAGTGAATGACTCATCTTTGCTTTACAGAATGTACAGTATATGAAAAAGGAATAAGTGACAGAATTGCTGCAGTAAAGGCTTTATGTGCAATAGGAAATTACTAATTAAGAGATCAACAAAAATCTGCAATATAGCTGCTGGTTACAGTTGTGTAAAAATAAAATATACAAACAGAAAAAGGCACAGAAGAAAAAAAAAAAAGAGAAATACACAGTCCTTTTCTAATCTACCCGGTCTTCTGCATTTGGCCACATGTTCTCGTCCACATCACTCCTTATCCCCTGGCAGTGTTCAGCTGTGACTGGTCTATTTGCATAACTTCAATCAGCTGTTTCTCAATAGCAATAAAAAAAATACATATATTTGTGTTTCAATATACAATGTGAACTGCTGTTTGCTTCAACTTTAGCCTATAAATTAGGTTTAGAACATGAGGTTATCTGTTCTGACATGGTCTTGGTTGAGCTTGTGTGTAAAAGAAATTCAAGAGTTTTTAAAATGTGTTCACTGAACGCATTTTGTGTCAAAGGAACAATAAATGTGTTATTGGTATGGCCTTAACAGACCGATGTGGTGCTAACTGTGTTAAGAGTTATGAAAATATGACTACAGAACTGACAAAAGGTTGCTAGCAGTCGTAAAAAACTGTAATACTGGTGTGCGTTTCAACCTACTTTCAAGTTATAGAATCAGTTATCATATTGAGGTCTAACAACATGATATTCTTATTACTTTTATGTCAACACATGAAGACACTGAAATGCTTGACTCATAGTGGCATTCTAAAAGAGATGGGGTTGGAAAAGTAGGTGACAAAGCCGCCAGGCAAAAACAAATGAGAACACCTAAAGATAAAGAAAAAATATAGGCTAAAGTTTTTATTCTTGTATGCTAGCCACTAAAAATGTGGCTAAATGTGGGTTGATGGGTTTACACTGATTGTGAATGGACAATGCCCTTACAAAAAAGTCACATGTGAAATCGTCCATTTCACATGTGAAAATGTCCATTTCACATGTGAAAACTGCACTTTCACATGTGATATGCTTTATTCACATGTGAAATGAAATTTACACATGTGAAAATATAATGTGTGTCAAAGTCACATGTGAATTTGACATTTTCACATGTGATTTTCTGTATTCACATGTGAAAATGGAGTCTGTGTCATAAAGTCACATGTGAATTTGGCATTTTCACATGTGATTGGATCTATTCACATGTGATCTGAATTTTTTACATGTGAAAATAAAGTATGTGTCACAGTCACATGTGAATTTGGCATTTTCACATGTGATTGGATCTATTCACATGTGATCTGAATTTTCTACATGTGAAAATAAAGTATGTGTCACAAAGTCACATGTGAATTTGACTTTTTCACATGTGATTGTATCTATTCACATGCGAACTGAATTTTTTACATGTGAAAATAAAGTGTATAAATATAGTGTATTATTCATGAGTCATGACTCCTGTTGGCTTAATAATCACTAATTCTTTATCAAAGACTTTACCTTATTTCATTTCACCTTCTACATAGGAGCTAATACTACCCAAAACAGGCTCAGGCACAGAAAATGGGGAGGTGGCTGCTGCAAATTGGCCTCATTTAGAGTTGATGCAGAAGGCCCTGGGGCAGAGGGTTACTCAACCAGGCCTCTTTATTTAATAGCCATTGCAAGGAACCCAGACCCAGAGGAGACAAGAGGAGATGCCCTCTACATCCACCAGCTCTTCTCCATATGCTCCAGGGCCAGCCGCAGTGCTTAAGACTCCCAGAAAGAGGGAAAAATAGGGATGAAGCAGTGGAGTTCCTCAAAGAAGATAACAGAGCGGCAGGAAAAAAAAGGAGGCAGGAGATGGGGGGAATGGAGGAGGAGGAGAGAGAAAAAGAGTTGCTGGATACCATGATCGGCAATTTTGGCAAACTTGTAGATGAACTATAGTATTGTGTTTTGATTCTATGTTTCCTTATCTAATAACTTATACAAATGTTATGTTAACTAAAATCTGAGTGTCACATAACTGTCTCAGTGCAATGTTCAGAGAGAGAGAGAGAGAGAGAGAGAGAGAGAAGAGAGAGAGAGAGAGAGAGAGAAAATATAGTGGCTTTATTAGTGTCTTTTAAAAGTCTACGTGTGGCCAAACCAATCCTTCCTCCTTTCCTTCCCTCCCCCTCCCTTTATTCAGTCCTTCCTTCCTTCCCTTTTCCATCTGTAAAGTTTCTTTCTTTCTTTCTTTCTTTCTTTCTTCAATTTCCTTCTTTCCTTCCATCTTTCCCTCCTCCCTCCCTTCAGTCTTTCCTTCTTTCCTTCCTTCCTTTCTTCCTTTCCTACCTTCACTTTCCTATCAGTAAAGTTTCTTTCTTTCTTTCTTTCTTTCTTTCTTTCTTTCTTTCTTCAATTTCCTTCCTTCCTTCCTACCCTCCCTGTTCCATCTGTAAAGTTTCTTTCTTTCTTTCTTTCTTTCTTTCTTTCTTCAATTTCCTTCTTTCCTTCCTTCCTTCCTTCCTTCCTATCTTCCCTTTTCCATCTGTAAAGTGTCTTTCTTTCTTTCTTTCTTTCTTTCTTCAATTTCCTTCTTTCCTTCCTTCCTTCCTTCCTTCCTTTCTTCCTTTCCTCCCTCCTACCTTCACTTTCCTATTGGTAAAGTTTCTTTCTTTCTTTCTTTCTTTCTTTCTTTCTTTCTTCAATTTCCTTCTTTCCTTCCTTCCTTCCTTCCTTCCTTCCTTCCTTCAGATGAGCCGATCAGCACGATCAGACAGTGGAATGGAAAGTAATCCTTCCGAAAAACGAAAAGGTGGGGCAGAGAAATTGAGGAATAAAATAAATGAAGGCCCGTGAAGCTGAGGTATAAAAAAAAATGAGGGGCTGGGTCCCAAAACAAGACACACAGATGTGTGAAAATCACATCCTTCTTCATGCTGAATAAAATGGAGTAGAATAGAATACAACTTGTGTTACTTTTTAATGTAATGAATATGGGTCTTTTCACACAGTGTCACTCATTATGAAGAGTTATCAATTTTCATGAAGTGGCACAAATTGTAAGATAAATATTCCTACAATGTCTAAAAATCTGTCTCATATCAGTCTCATAAAGTTAATCAACTGGAAATATTAACTAACAATTGAATAATTATTATTGAAATTTCAATATTAATAGTTAATCTCAATTAAAATACAATATTATACCTTTGGTTAACACTTAATTAACAATATTGATCATCATACTGTATATACTTATAAGTAGTGACACTAAGTCTTGCTGTATTCATGTATGCGTCATGGGGGGGGGGGGGGGGGGGGGGGGGGTTGGGATTGCTTGTGTTATGCCCATAGAGTGCAAGCTGACTCAAGGGGTGACATATTTTAGAAATAATTTATTCTGAAAGAACAAATGAAAAAGTGTCTGTGAGTCGGCTGGTCTTCAGCGGCTTTGCTGGTTCAGGTGTTAACTGCCAACTGAGCTTAGTTGGAACAATACAAATGACAATGTAAAACAAATAACAATATAATATCAAAATCACAGTATTATATCAAAATCTCAACATTTCAAAATACGGTAATAACCATGCATTCACTAGATATTTCCATTTAAAATCAATAGGCTAATAGAATCACAATAAACATAAAATAGGCTGTTATATATATAAAAGTAGGCTATTAAAAATGATCAATTCCATATAAGGGTATTGAAAGTGCTCATTCTATATCCTTCTATTATCTACAATTCTTATCATTGCCAGTATAAAACAATTATTCCCTTATACCTTCAATCACACAACTATTACATTAACGATACAATCTCTCTCATTCATCCTCTTTGTTTACATATGTAGTATTACAACATGTGAGCTGCCCGGTTGCCTTGGCAACGGTAAACTACAGCTGCTAATCAGCTGTTCGGGCTCTGGCTCCAACCGTCTACATTCTATTAACCGTTAGGAGAAAACGAATAAAACAAAGAAAATAAAAACTACAAAACACTCTTAACATTACATCCTACACATACATATGTATCAGTGGAGTCAGGCAAACGTTACATCTGACTCCCCGTAATTTTTTTTGTGATCAAATTTTTTATTTTGTTTCTTTACAGTGTAACGATAATAAATCAAATACACATACCCGCATGTATCGCATCCATATGTGTCTGTACATCTCCTTAACACAATGTTGCGGACAGTGTAATTCAAGAGAAAGAGAAAAAAAAACCAAAAGAAAGAAACCTAACATTTTATCCCACCCTCCCCCTCCCTTCCCCTCCCCTCCCCTCCCTAGCTTACTCCCTTCCCCTCCCCTCCCCTCCCCTGGCTGGCTTCAGATAACTCCCTATGCATGCTTACGTAATACCTAGGCATATAGTATAGGCGAAAATAATAATGACTATAAAAAATAAATAAAAATAAAAAAAATAAAAATAAAAAAAGGAAAAAAATACATAAATAAATACATAAATAATAATAATCGAATCGAATAATAATAATAATACTAATAATGCTAACAATAAGACTACTACTAATAGATATATACACGCATATACTTGACAGGTGTAATTTGACAACAACTATTCATCATAAACAGCAAATTAGTGCCAACTCGTCATGTTACAATGCATAACGGTACACTAAATAGAAAGCCTACATTACTGACAAACTGTATAAACGCTTATGTGATATTTACCCACCTGAAAGAATAAATGAAAAACAGTTTGTGAGTCGGCTGGTCTTCAGTGGCTTTACTGGTTCAGGTGTTAACTGCCAACTTATATAACACATTTAAGTAAGTGGGCGATTACATAGAAATATCCTATGTGCCACACTTGCAGTTGAAATAATCTGCCCTGGTTGCGTTTGGGTGGTTTGATTCTGATGTCAGTGGCCCCCACCGCCTTGTTAAACGCCTCATGTTGTGCCAGCTATATCCTCTGCCAACTTCATCTAGGAGGAGGGAGAAAACATGACCTTGGCCTTGACCTTGCGGATCTCCTTGGCAATTCCGTGCACCACCCGAGAAACAGTTGATTTGGGCCGGCCATGCTTCCTCTTCACATGCAGAATGTTTAGCAGACCGCTGAATGGTCTTTTGCCCCACAGTCATATAGATCCTCAGGAATGGGACATTGATGTTGAGTCTAGTATATTGGGTCAGGGGGTATGCCCAACTGAGCAAAGAAACATGATATTAGAATGCAAGAAGGCCTGTAATGAAGTAATGCAGCCTAGGCTTAATGTGGCATATTGTAATGAAGCGTAGGTCACATGCAGCTTGCAGGAAGCTTTGAGATTTATTGAATCGATATGCGCTATAATATTATCTTCAAAACGGTTCATTATGCATCGAAAATAAAAAATCTATTTTGCAAGGTAAGCCTCCAGTGCTAAACAGAGTTTATACTATTGCATATTCATTATGGTATAGGCCAAAAAAAATGGAAATAGAATAAAGGAAATAGATAAAGTGACAAGCTTATCCCTCATCCAGGCTGCAAGGTTTTGAAATTAATAAACGCAAAATAAAAAGTAAATTTTATACCATTTCGAGCCCTCATGACTTCTTACACTCACGCACTACAGCTGGGTGCACAGGTGACATCAATTAAGTCTCAGTGCTTAGTCCATAGGGTGGACATTGGGATTGGGCCATAGTATTCTGTTACATCACCACACGGCCATCTTGGTAGGAAAACAGGTGATTGTAATAAATGAACAGGCGGTTATAATCTAATGGTATATGGTAAACCACCATATTGGTAAGAAATGCATGAGACATCATGGGAATAAGTACTATGAATAGTTCACCCCAAAATGAAAATTCAGCCATTATCTATACTCACCTCCATGTCAGTGGGAACTCTAGTGAGGTTGGTAGGACCACCAGACACACAGCGAGTTAGCCCCCATAGTTCCATCTCAACTTTCTCCTGAACTATTGAAGTGAACAGCTCCAGAAAAAAAAGCATAAAATGCCCATTCAATTTCTCCAAACAGCTTGTGCAGCATAGTCCAAATGTTTTGTAGCCAAACAATTGCACTGTGTGAGTACATAAATCCAATATTTTCCTCATTATCTCCTAGATTTGACTCACTATCAATGCTTTGGCCACTCACACCCTAGGTTTCCACTGATATGGGGTGGAGTAGAAAATGACTTTTCCTTTTGGGGTGAACTGTCCCTTTAATTCCCCTTTTAATACTGTGGGATTTCTCCGATGCTGTAAATGCAATATAATAAATATTCTGCCTTTAAAATGTGTTTTTGCGCGTTTTTAGAATTCTTAAGAATCGACTTGGTTAATGAATGAATACAGACAGTTTTAGCAATATTCTCCACACAAAATACAACCATTAGTGCCAGAATGATGGGCTACCAGGCATCAGTTCCCAAGTGTGAATGTCTCTTCCTCTCCTCTTTCATCCGCTATTCAGCAATAAGATGACTATTGCATTTTGAGATAGAGAGCACCGTCAAAACTCTATTGAAACTAATTTCCCACATACTGTATAATTACTCAGGTGACAGAGGGACTAGAGGGATGAAGATGATGAAGACTTTGAAAATCTCAACAACAACCGCTTTCTTTGTCAGTGTGACTTGGAAATGTTGGGATATGGGTCTGAGGAATATGGCGGGAGGAGAGGCGAGTCTTCCGTGAGGGATTAGCCAACTGAACTCATAATTATTTTATTACACATTTAGCTCATTTTAATCATAGTGGTTATTGCCTCTTTGTGTTTTGTCCTCCTTTGCCCTCTTTATCGAATTTACAACATATGGCAGGGAAGCTCACAAGTCACTTAATGCAAGTCCAAGTCTAGTTTCAAGTGTTTGAGGGAGAACATGGTTATTTCTAAGAAATTTACAGACAGCTCATTACATTATATCATATTTAACCATTCATATATTAGGCATTAATTAAATAAAATGATATAAGATAACCGAAATGAAGGTATAGATACACTGCATCTTAACATGTTATTTATTATTGAGTCCTAAAATCGTACTTTTCTTAAATAAGTGAAAAAATCTGCCAGTGGGGTTAAATAAATTCATTTGTTTCCAATGCAAATCAACTTGTTTCAAGACTTTTGTAGAATCAAGTGTCATTTTCTTGACAGCAGTGCAGTGATCTGCTTTATTCTGACTGGTTCCAACATACTGACACTCATTTCTAGAAAATTCCTGAAACTGCATTAGAAACGAGTGGAGCTATCTCTCCTCACTGATAGAATTTTTCTCTTGGTTTAAGAAAAATAAGATTTGAAGGCTGAATATGAGACGAAATGACTTGTTAAGATGGGTGGTTTTTGCAGTGTAGGAACCACAAACGCATATATATTATAACCCTAACCCTCATTTACAATGATGTCGAGTATAAAAGATATCAAATAATAATAAAAATAAAATACAAGAAAACAATCAATTCAAATAAGTATATAAGTAGAGCTAATAAAAGACACAAGATATAAAAAACAATCAATTAAAACAAGTATGTATGTACAGATAATTAAAGATACAGGATACAAGATATAAAACAAATCAATTAAAACAGGTGCAAATAGTTAAGTTAAGTGGTTAGTTATCATAGATTTAAATTGACCAAGGGTTACTAAAGTATCATTTTTTTTAATATAATCACTTATACTTCCCTGCAATAGGAAAAACAACACACAATGAAAACTCAGCTTTTAAAATTTTCGAGTCTTTGTGACCAAATGCTATTGCAAACGGCACCACAGCTGATGCTTGTCAGAGCCGCACATCAGAGTTTACATCATGGTCATGCACAACCTAAATAGAAAACACACTTCAAAAATGTTATATAGCAATGCTAGTCTCTTGGTGTTTTCACGAGTCACTAATTTACTGTCCGAGTCAAGTCTGAAGCCATCTGAAGACAAGTCAGAATCAAGTCAAAAGTCAGCTTGTAGTGCGACTTGAGTGTGAGTCACAAAGCCAAGTCGAGTAGCTTTGTCTCTTTTGCGGTGCAGGGAACCGATTACCCCGAAGATCCCGATTCCAAAGAAAAAAACTGGTATTGAGAGAATTCAAATTCCCAGATGAGGAGGCAACTTAAAGGAAGCCCTCCTGAAACGTGAAGCATATTGGATTACTGAATTAGAGACTTTCACACCATTGGGAACGAATGAGGACCTGGATCTCAGGGTCTTCCTGTGAAATGTCCTGTCATACAAATCCAACCTACTGTCAAATCCCTCAATAGATTTTTAGAAAAGTTTTTTTCTACCATGGTATAAACTATTTTAGATAGAGATGGACTTCTTTCACCGTTTGTTGTTTTGTTTTGGTGTTTCTGTTTCTCTGTTTCCCTATTTTTGGGTGGGCATGTCCTCCTGAAAATGTGTTTTGGTATATATATATTTTGTATATTTGCACATGGATGAATTTGAAGTTATAGGACCCCATGGGCAGTGGTGGAAAGTAACTAAGTACATTTACTCAAGTACTGTACTTAAGTACAATTTTGAGGTACTTGTACTTTACTTGAGTATTTCCATTTTCTGCTACTTTATACTTCTACTCCACTACATTTATTTGATAACTTGAGTTACTAGTTACTTTGCATATTCAGATTAATAATACAAAATATAATCACCAAATAAATTATGATGTATTATTATAGATTAAGATAAAACTTTATTGATCCCCAGGGGGAAATTTAGTCATTAAAATCAGCTTCACCTTTACCAGCTGCAACATTAAAGTGCACACATTAATGCATCAATAATTATAATCCAATAATATAATATACATTATTCTGAAATGGGCCATTCTGCATAATGAGTACTTTTACTTTTGGTACTTTAAGTATATTCTGATGCTAATACTTCTGTACTTTTACTTAAGTAAAAATTTAAATGCAGGACTTGTACTTGTAACAGAGTATTTCTACACTGTGGTATTGTTACTTTTACTTAAGTACAAGATCCGAGTACTTCTTCCACCACTGCCCATGGGGCATTTGTATACTGTAGACTCGGGCTATGTCTTATATATATATACCACTAACCTGAAAAAAATGTTTTGCTTGTTAGTAATATTAAAAGGATTTTGAATGTTTTGACAGTTGAGGGAATCTTGAACGAGTGAGCTGTTGTGTGGGATCATGGACACACCTCCAACACAGCTGTGGACTATTATGCAATCATGGGCTGTATTTAAGCACTATGTCACTTTATGATTGATATGTCTTGAGAAAGGTCCTTGTGACCGAAACGTCGACTCTTTCTAATAAATCAGTGCAGAGGTGATAAGTGTGTGCGGGAATTGACTTTTTTTTCCGTTGGAATCACAAAGCCAAGTCCCCATCCCTGCCATTGGGTTTCATAGCATTTAGTTAGTGGATGTAGACATCAACACTGTACTGCTGGGTAAACCTGATGCTTGAATGTTGCTTTTCTACAGAACGGAACATTCAGCAGTCTGGCCTTTCTAGCGTTAACTCAACCAATTACATGATCCAGCCAAAGCTTTGTCAGAGTATGAAAGGTCAAAGTGGTACCTGCCACAACCCCATCTCAAGAGCTTTTTTATTAAGCTACATTATATGAATGACTAATTTGTGCTGCTTGTCACCAGCAGTATCCTTCTCAGAATCACTTGGCATCAAAAAGTCTATTCCACTGCTTTGTTGTTACTGTTTTATCGGCCTTTGCCTTCGGTTATTGTCCTGTCAATGGATGCCAATGGGATGTTCCTCCCTGATCACAGCTACTGAATATGTTAACCCGCCTAAGACTTCAATTATTATGGGTTTCAGTGGAGAGTTGTAGTGTCCCATGATGTTTCAGAGTCTTTTCCAACCTGACAAGAATACAATTATGGAGTAAACACACAGTACTTGTACTTTTTAAAATTTTTTCGGCATGAATGTGGGCAAACTTAAATATATTGAATACTGGCACAAAATATCGTGATTCAAGACTATTGCAGTCTTGAATGTATAAACTCAAATGTATAAACTCAAATAGGTGTTTTATTTTTTATTTTGATAACACTTTACAATAAAGGGTTAGTTAATGCTTAGTAAGCATTAACTAACCCTTAATTAACAGTTAACTAATATGTCTGGTAATCATTTACTAATGGTGTTCATGTTAACTAAGGTATTAATTTCTACATTATTTAATAGTTTATTAAGATGACTATTAAATAATGTATAAATTAATACTTTAGAAAACATGAACACATTAGTAAATTATTACCAGACACATTAGTTAAGTGTTAATTAAGGGTTAATGCTTATTAAGCATTAACTAACCCTTAATTAATGTACCCTTATTGTAAAGTGTTACCATTATTTTTTTTATAAAAGCAGGCATAACCAGATATATAATGCAAGCAATTGTCTCCTATGATATTTTTTTAAGCATATGTTTGGTTAGTTTCAATACATTGCTCCACCCTTTTTAAAAATAGTCACGGAACCATACAGCAAAGACGGACTCTGGTATCCTCTCTCTCTTCGATTTCTCTATATTACACCACAGACCAACTCCTATACAATGTTAATATCAGAAAGATACATAAATGCATTTGGTTTCTGAGTGAGCCACGCCCTGATGTTTTTAGCTTTTTAGCAGGCCACAGTCCATCGGCACAGAACCACAGACGGCCCCAGGGAGAGACGGGAAGGCATGAACCAAACGTTTTACTGCTCCTTTTAAGGGACGTGCACCTCTATTACAAACCACTGTGGGCTTGTGTGTTTCCGTGGTTTGTATCTGTGTGTGTGTGTGTGTGTGTGTGTTAGCTGATTATTTGTGTTTGAGACAGAGATAGTGACTAATGTCTTTACACTCTAAAAAAAAAAACACGGTTCTTCAGAGGTTTCTGGATACAAGAACTTCACAATGGATTTTTTTAGTACTTTATAGAACCTTTTTTGAGTTATTTTTGGTGTGAAATGAAGCCTTTAGAGGGCTTTGTAAAGCATGGACAAAAATGACAAAGACATGTTTTCAACTGTTTTCCGCTGAACTTAATTCTCTTAAGTTTCCTCTTGAGTAGTGGCTGAAAATAACTTGATGCCTGTCCTTGAGCCTATAGCATGTATATATTATAATAGATATTAAATTAAACCTGCGAAAAACAATGCTGGTTACATCTTGAAACTGTAATCAGTAGTAAAGGGTTCTGGTGACTTGGGACTTGACTCTGACTTGTACTCTGATGACTTGAAAAGGTTTCTAAAGTCTTGACTTGAGATCTTGTGTTTGTGTAAATGACTTAGATTGAAAGTGATGAGATTTGTTCCAGCAGTTGAAACTGATTCTAGAAATCAAACTCATGATGCTCTTACCAAGTTTTTATCCTATTAAAACCATATTGCATTGAAAAGTCCTAGATATTTAGTTTTCTTTAAGATATTATATTGATACTGGACTTGTTTCTGACTTTGTTCTGACTTGACTTGCTGTTCTACATTTAGTCTTGGACACACCTCTGCTGTCAACCATTAATTAAAGATGCGCAAAATGTTTCATCATTTACAATCTCACAATCAAAATGCCCTTTTCCTTTCAAGCATGTTTCTGACTAATATCTAATATGTTTACTTGCTGGATTAGAGTATTAGATAAGGATTAAAGCTGCACTAGGCAATTTTGGGCCAAGTGCAAATTTGAGGTGATTTTTGAGAACTTGAGAACTTGACATGCTATCTAACAGAAATACCCACATTTAAATAAAATATTACTGCTAAAGTAAAAAAAAATACTGTTTCACTGAATTTACTTCATTCCAAGAATTTAGTATTGTCTTTTAAATTACTTTTCAAAGCACACTTGTACAGGAAAGCCTTTTCATAATGTTCATTTTTATGTCTTGCTTTATCTCTGTTCTAATTTTATATGTCTTTTGTTTCTGTCTACTAACTCTATTATTATGTTTATTAATTCATCATATTTTGTAAAGCAGTTTGCAACAGTTGTTTGAAAAAGAGCCAAATAAACTAATTTTTTCTAACTAATTATTTCTCTATGCATTAAATTCACAATGACAAGAAATTATTCTTGTTTTATTATATACTTTATTTAGTTAGGGTTAGGGTTTTTTTTATTATGCTTTTACAGATACAAGCTTTGTGAATACCATTCAGACAGCCTATCACTGATCTGCAACTACTCAGGAATATATATATGGGGCTGATTTGTGTATGTTTGAAGGTCCTTGAGCTTTAGGATTTAATATGTAATATGTGAAAGTAATGGGTATATGTTTTCTGCTGTATGTATTTTTTCCATCATATTTTAGAAATAAAATCACTGACACTGATTTGGTTGTGTTGTTTATATTCCAAAAATCCATGAGGTTTTATTGCCATTGCATATTAGGTTATTAGATATTGCTGTAGATGTATCAGCCAAGTAATAGATAATTTAGTGCACTTTACAATGAGTGTGTTGCGGTATTAAAAAGCTTCATGACCACCAGAGGAGTGGACTGCTCGTTGTATTAGTCTCTTGGGAGTCATTGAAAGAAGACATTTTAACATCAGTGCCCTCCTATCTGCTGCTCTCTCCATGTCATAAACACATCTGGTGATTTATGAGCTACTGTGGATCTAAATGGAACATCCAAACTATGGTTGGGCTGATAGGGGTTTTTGAAGGCTCATATACCAATACTGATGGTTGTTGTGGGTTCAAATCCTGCACATTAGCCTCGTTTGCAAGTCATGTCTCCTCTTGCTCTCTATGGGGGCCCAAATTGTTATATCAATCAATAATTAAATCAATCAATAATTAAATGCACCATTTTATTTGGAACTAGAAGGGCACTCGGAGAGTGCAGAGCTCCGCCAAGGCCAATAGTCCAGTCTGCTATGATATGCAAATTTCGTGAGTCGGATCCGATCCGCTCCAAAATTTTATGGGTTCTTCCTTGGCCCATGCTATACCCTTCCACCAAGTTTCATGAAAATCGGGCCAGTAGTTGTTCCGTAATCCTGCTGACAGACAGACAAACAAACGGCACCGAAAACATAACTTCCTTGGCGGAGGTTATTACTCAAAATGAAATGACTCAATCAGTGAACAATTAAAGCCCCTATGTGTAGGATTTGAAAATTGTTTTGGCAACTCCTAGTGGTAGTTGAAGGAGAGTGATGAATGAAGATGTAAACCACGCCCATATTTATACATCATGCACACCCATAGGCTGACAAGCTCTATGATGGCAGGTGTGGTTAACCATCCAAACCGCCCAGGGTGATAAACCTCCAAAAAACCTAAACCAAAACAGGAGAAAACAGTACTGAAACAAAAAGGCTACCCACCTCTACAGACCCATGGAGCTGTCATCCACAGGCCAATCAGCACACAGGACACACCCCTCCAATCACCTGGTTTATCCAATAGTAACACCCCACCTGCAGACAATTACCCACACTCCAGAGAGGGCACAGAGAGGGAGAGAGAGAGAACCGAATATGCCAATATACATACATACCACAGAATATGCCAGCATACATGACCCCCACTGGGTCATAACAAGCTGGAATATGTAAACAAAATACTGCTGCAGATAACTGTAGCTCAAGCATTAGTTCCGATATTATTCCTAATCACAGCATTGCATTATGAAGTCGTTTTCTATACCCCAAGGAGCTTTTTCATAATAACCAGAGACTTTTCACAAATCAAGGGGGTGGTCTATAGCACTGATTGACTAATCCTTTAAGATCGATTATTTAGGTCTGCTCTCCCTTTTATACCTTATTTACAATAAACACTTGTGTTAAGTATTTTCAAGGTAATGTCTTAGCATTGACCACTGCAGTCGATTTACTTTTGAAAGTGGTAATGGAGGGCTCATTAAACAAATTTACACAAAACAAAAAACCCTGTAATGCTTTATTTTCCGGGTCCACAATTTCCTAATAACTTCTTAGAAAGGAACTGTTCATTTCTTGGGAAGTTTCCTGGAAAGAACCATGAAATGTTGTAGCAGTGCAAAACTATAAATTATTTATTGGAAAAATAATAGAGGTACATTTGGTAGTGATTATTCATGTAATTAAATAATAATAATAATAATAATAATAATAATGATGATGATGATGATGATGATGATGATGATGATGATGATGATGATAATAATAATAATAATAATACATTTTATTTGTAAGCGCTTTATATAGTACTCAAAGACACTTTACTACACCTAGGGGAAAGTAAAATAAATATAAAATACATTATAAAAAAGATTGATAGAAAGTGATGATGATAAATGGCAGTGGGAGTCAGATATTGTATAATATATTTGTTGAATTCCTTCCTCTAATTTCAAATTTTCTATATAACTACTACATAATTTAATGGTTCTGTCTTGGAAACTCAAAAACAAAACAAAGAAAAAAAAAACAACTACCAGGTACTTACCAACTCCCAACTACCATTGAACTCTTTCTCTATTTTCCCTATAAGAATGGTTCTTTCCAGGTTTCTTTCTTAGGTCCTGGAAAATAAAGCGTTAACAAAACCCCTGACAACACCAATGAAAACCTGTTTGGGGTATAGAGTCACACACACAAAGTGGCACAAAAAGAGTGACGGGCGGAGGAAGGGAGGGAATTGATTTCTCCAAGTGTTGTGATTGCAAAATTGCAATTCCCTGGAGGGGCCTGTCAATATTCCTGAAAACGATTTTTCTTACTTGAGGCATTCCTGCTGTGTTGTGTGATGTCTTCATTCTTTGTCTGAATGAGTCCTCTAATTCTGTAAAATATGACTTAACTGTGTCTGTCATTGTCTGATCGGTACTGGCTGTGAAAGAAATGTTCTATTGTACTGTATTGCATTCTACTCCAGCCTTTTGGCTGTTACTAGAGCCAGAGCCAGAGCTGTAAAAGCTTCCCAGACAATATTAGGGCAGTAGAACCCATTGACATTTTTAAACAAAGGCTGAAAACACACCTTTTTTTAACTGGTTTATTTCCATCCATCTATCCATTTTCTAGCCGTTTATTCAGGTCAGGGTCAACAAAACGAACGGCAATTTGCGAGGTCGAAACATACCGAGTCTGCAATGGTCCTCATTTAGAGTTTCCCATCAAAGCTCATTGACTCCAACAACACCGAGTCCAATATTTAGCTAGTCGCCTTTCCCCCTCGCCGACTCACAAGCAAACCAAGTTCTCTCAATCCTATGCACCGAGACAAATGGCCTCTGTACATGATCAAAGTAAAGGCTACAGAGAGCCACAGAACCACTGTCAATGATCGCCAATGATTGCCATTGTGAGAGACTTTAATCAGGGACTATTTTAACGTCTTCCCAATTTGGTCAGTTTGCCGCCGACCAAATTGGAATTTCTTTTTTCTTCTTCCTGTTGTCCCGTCTTAGTTTGTGGGCCCCTGTTCATACCCATGTCTTTGTGTGTTTAAACGATGACTTGCTAATAAAATTGTGCTAAGATTATTCATTGTTTCCATGTGTGTGTCTTAGGGATTGCTTGGGGTGCCCCTAGGTTGCGTTTTATCTCCTGCACCTTTTTCTACGTACATAAATGCAGATCTACGACAGCAACTTTTGTCTTTTTGAAGTATGCAGATGACATGGCAATGGTGGGTTTAATGTTTAAGTGTAATGATGAATTAGAGAGTTCCTACACTAATCACATCAACAATCTATTAACATGGTGTCAAGAGAGTGCCTTGCTCATAAACGCTAACAAGACCAAGGAACTCGTTGTCAACAATAGGGGTGGGCAACCAGTGCGTCAGCCAATTATAATTGAGGGCCAAGCTGTAGAGATGGTAGGTCGTTTTAAATATTTAGGAATGATTTTATATACCAATTTAAACTTTAATGAACACTCCGATTACATTTTTAAGAAGGCAATGCAAAGATCGTTCCTTCTAAGGAAATTAAATAGCTTTGACGTGAGCAAAGAAGTCCTGAGGATGGTTTACACCAGTCTAGTGGAGAGTATAATTTCTTACAACATCACATGCTGGTTCGGAAATTTAGGGGCAAGGCGCAAAAGCAAGCTCACAAAAATAGTTAATACAGCCAGCAAGATTACAGGGAAGCCCCAGAGACAGCTGGTGGAGCTGTACACCACACAAACCAGGAGGAAAGCTACATTAATAGTTCAGGACCCTTTACATCCTTTGTTTAATGAATTTGAAAAACTCCCTTCAGGAAGACGATATACTGTGGGGTATCCATAGCAACGAGAAAAATTTTTAAGAGATCTTTTATCCCATCCTCTGTCATCTTACTAAACAAATGACCTTTTATTGGATATTAGTGACTGCTGCTGTCTTTACGATGTCTGTTTAAGATATTTATTAATTGTTAATACTTTAGCACTTTTCATCCCAACCGTTTACTACTACAGGCCCACTTATTCACTGTCTTTAGAGGCAGAGGAGGTTTTTAAGTGTATGTATGTCTGTGAAGCCAAAAGTCTGTGAAGCCAAAGACGAATTTTCACTGAGTGGACAATAAAGATGTCTAATCTATTAAGAGGCGTAGATTAAAGTGGGCCTGTTAACCTCGAAAAGTAGTGCCATAAGCACTGCAAGCTTAAAGGAATAGTTCACCCAAAAATGAAAATTCAGTCATTATCGACTCGCCCCCATGCCAGTCGAAACTCTGGTGAAGCATGGGAGTGAGTAGATAATGACTGGATTTTCATTTCTGGGGTGAACTATTCCTTTAATTCTCTGTAGGCTAAATAAATCTATTTACCTTCACAAGCAAAGACAACTCACTTTCAACCCCGCTCTTTGAAGAAGTGGTACATTGTTGAGCGAGCCGTTCATTTGGGTTTTAGAGATTCAGTATACGTATAGAATATGAATACTCGAACTGGGGATGGGACAATTTTTCGAGATTCAATATATCGCGATACAAAAATGTGACGATACGTTATCGTGGGGCAGAAAAATGAATCGTGATATCAGCTCCATGTTATTCTGCTGTAGTAATCACAAATGAGACACTTGTCCATCACATATTCACAAGCTCTCCACTGAAATATTATTGTCACTTTGTAATGACATTTTTAAATTGTCGTGTACATTCTAGAAAGCCAATGCCATTGCTTGGTGTCTATCATTAACAAAAAACAATTAACCTCACACACACCAATTATAAAACTACTATTATAGTTGTATTCTCTCAACTCATAACCTTTATAAAATAGACAAGTAGAATCAATAAAATTAAAAACTGTTAAAAATAAAACACTTTGCCATACTATGTAAGTCTCCATAAATAAATAGAATTAAATAGGATATGGCATGTGTTGACTCCCTTGTAATACTAGCAAAATATTAGCCATTATTAATATTGTACTGTATTGTGTTGTATGGTACTATGCTGTACTTTATCATATAGGCCATATCAGCGTGAAGTCACAACAACAAAGAACTTACTTCCGGGTGGATACCATCGGTGGTGCTGCATCGGCACTACAGTATTTTTCGTGTTATTTAACCAAAGTAAAACCCCTTTTAAAGCTCTTGTGATTAGAAATACACAGAAATTATTATTATTAGTTCTGGCTGTCCACCGAAAACGAGACGTTCCCGATGTCATTGCTGTTGATATTTGTTAGTGTATAACCTAACATAACCTAAATATATAGCCTATTTAAGTATGTGTCCACAAACTACTATATTTCACCCAAATGTTTAGAAATGTACGGAAGAGGATTAGGGCCACATGTGAAAAATGTATTTGAGTTCTGAGTTTAAAGTCAGAATTCTGAGATTAAAGTCAGAATTCTGACTTTTTTCTCAGAAGTCAGAATTCTGACTTTAATCTCAGAATTCTGACTTTAAACTCAGAATTCTGACTTTAAACTCAGAACTCAAATAAATTTTTCACATGTTATTTTATAGTATGTTATATAGCCAAAGAGTGACCTTAAAACCAGTCATTCTTTAGTGTTTTGCTTTACAGTAGAAACTGTGGACTGCCGTTAGGTTGCTTTAAAACGGAAAAAGCCTAAATCTAATCCATTATGTACCAAGATATATTTGGCATTACAGCCCTAAACACAACCCGATTTCGGCATAATCGCTAATGTTTTGTTTAGTTTACAAACATTCTGATTTGCCGTATTGGACCGTATTGTATTGTACTATTTTGTATTGTATTGTAGTGTAGTGTGTAGTGTTCTTTTCTATTCCGTTTTGCTCTGTTCTGCTCACACTGACAATACCTGTTTCTACAGTGCTGCACTTCCAATTTCCTGCCTCTGCTGGAGCTGAACTTTAATTGAATCGGAGGGATACAGTTTTGTTTCTTTCTTCTTTCACGCCGTTTTACTGTAGATCTCGGGCAGAGAGGTAGAGGTCTGCAACCCGACCCGAACCCGACGGGACCCGAGACTGTATGTCGGGTATCGGCCGGGGTTCGGGCTTGGTTTTTAAATAAATAATTCGGGGCTCGGGTCGGGTCTGGCTTGGTTGTTTGTTTGTTTGTTTTTTTTCATGCGTGGAAAAAAGCTAAATGTTTTATGCTCCTCGCTTTCTCCTGAAGCTCTGTGCCCCCCTCCCTCTGCTGAACCCTTCTCTCTCTCTCTCTCTCTCTCTCTCTCAAATTCAAATTCAAAGGGGCTTTATTGGCTTGGGAAACATATGTTTACATTGCCATTACCTCTCCCTCCCTCTCTCTCTCTCTCTCTTCTCCGCTCTGTCACTGGTGCTGAAAGACGCACACAGCGGCTACAGCACCAAAATGGGCTTTTTTCATTTTTGTTTTACTAGCCTACTTCATTTTCTGTTTTACAAATGATAGAGGGAAAATCTAGCCGTTTCTATCTGCTGTTTCTGACCGGCAAAACGGAAAATGCCCTCTATTTCCGTTTTCCATTTGTGGATTTTGATGTGGATTTTGATTATTTCTGTTGCTGAAAAGAAAATAGAATGACCAAAAAAAAAAAGTTTTGATTTCGGGTCTCGGGTCGGGTTTGTTGCATTAGTTTCGGGTCGGGCCTGAACGTCGCGGGCTCGGGCTTCATTTCCAGGCCCGTGCAGACCTCTACAGAGAGGGGGGGTGGGGGGTGGGGGGGGGCAGCTGGAGAAGAGAGGAACGATCAGAGAGAGCTCGACAACAACACTGCATTCTCCAATTCCTCGAGCCTTCATTAGAGGTGTTGCTTCAGTGTGTCCCGCGCTGGTCTGCTCGCTAATAGGAAGTGTCTGTCTTTATTTCCCCTCTGCACTATCCCATCACTACTGTTATCACCCGGCTGTACCGCGGTTTACATTACGCTAGTGCCTACTGTTTGGACTCTTTGTCTCTATGTCTCTTGTCTCTTTTTTCCCACGGCAACATGGCCTCCAAGAGGTCAACTCAGGTCCGTCAACCAGGATGAGACACTTCACTTTTCGCAGGTTTGGTCTTAATGAATTATGGAATCGGGCCTGTGCAAAATATCGGGAGGAGAGTATGCAAATAGGCTCATTGCAGTTTACCGAGACCGAGAGTCATTTGCGTGTGGAATACAATACGTGGGGAGAGCAGGTATTAATCCGTTCAGAGATGGCAGCTCTGATAGCGAGATGGAGGCTCAGTGGATTCACAGAGAACGGCTCTTTTTTTCCGACCGTGTACATACAGTATGAGTGTAAATATGCCAGAAGCCAAGATAATACAAACATATCGAGTGTCGAGCGATGCAATTTTAGAGCTTTTGGAAGAACTGAGGGATGATTTACAGCTGTGTGTAGGCCCAACTGTGCCAGTGTTATATTACATATATATCTGTTCAGTCACTTATTATTATTGATTCATTTATATACATTTTATGAAGTGAGTAACTTTACATTTAAAGCAGTGTTTCACTTAGTTCTAACATGGGGGTTATTTGGCTCTTGACCGCCATGAAAACCAGAATATAAACTAATCACCAAGATCAGATGCAAATTCAAATTCAAATAAGCTTTATTGGCATGAATGGTAATCAACTGTTATTGCCAAAGCAGAAAAATAAACAATTACATATGTAGTATACATATATACATATATACATACACATACGCATATATACACGTATTTACATACATACATACATGTACATAAAATATGTTAAATTTGTAAAAGAGGGTACAAATAGGCAATTAGATTCAATGCAGTCCAATTCGATGCAGCTGAACGAGTTTGTAGCGTTCAGATTTTTACTTCCCATTCATTTGAATGAGGCCACGAAAATAACCTGACAACTGACATTTAACACTAAAATTAGCATTTAAAAATAAAAGTAGATCCGGTCTCCCAAACAGGAACTATCTCCCCTAAATAGTATCCCTCCGCAATGTTCTCGTCTATCAATAAAAATGCTAATTGCCGAAATTATATTCTAAAACGTTGGACCAACAGTCAGTTGAAAATCACAGCAGCAGGATCTGTTGTTGAATCTGTTCACCAACGTGTTAAATGTCAGTTTTATACGGTGGCCCTGAGGGTCAAAACACAACAACATTTCACAAAACACAACAACATTTCTCAAAACAGAGTGTCATGTTTTGTGAATTGTTGTTGTGTTTTGTGAAATATCGTTGTGTTTTCTGAAATGTCGTTGTGTTTTGTGAAATGTTGTTGTGTTTTGACCCTCAGGGCCACCGTAGCTTTCAGGTTATTTTCGTGGCCTCATTCAAATGAATGGGAAGTAAAAATCAGAACGCTACAAACTCGTCCAGCTGCATCTGATCTCGGTGATTAGTTTATATTCTGGTTTTCATGGTGATCAATCATGTGCCAAATAACCCCCATGTTAAAACTAAGTGGAATACTGCTTTAAGTGATGCATTTAATAAAAAATGTTACTAAAAATGTCCACTGAATTTAAATTTAAATTCCATTTTTCATTCAAGTTCTCCATGGTTGCAAGCACCCCAAACATGCAAAAAACGCATTAAAATATCATCCATATTCTTGTAGTCACCATTGTATGTGTGTGTATGTAGGCCCTAGTGCAAATAATGTAAGTCCTATATTTCTCTACAATAGTGGAAGTCACTGTCTGTACTTTCTTTTACATTTTCTTTTTTTCATTCTTGCTGTCTTTTATGTTCTCTTTTCACGTGTATTACTTGCCACACACACACACACACACACATTTTTTCCTCTCTTTCTGTCTCTCAACCCCTCATCAGAGGATGTAAACTGTCTAGCTCCTTCATCTTCCTCCTCCTCTTCCTCCTTTATCCTCCACTCAACTCCCTCTTTCTTTGTAATTCGTTCGCGCTTGCTGTCATGCTTTTATCCCCCACCTCACCCTCTTTGTACCCGAACGGGACAGAATCAGAGTGACTGTCTGACTCACCTAGCCCTAATGAGACACGCACCACTCACTCACACACACACACACACACACACACACACACACACACACACACACACACACACACACACTTCCTTTGTCAGACTTCTCTCAACAAAAGGTCCACAGCTAATAAGATGACACACAGGAAGAAGGCAGCACTCGAGCTACCTCACCACATTCTGTGTGTGTGTGTGTGTGTGTGTGTGTGATTAAGGTCTAAGTAACCCGGTTTCCACAGTGTTGGAGCGTTGCATAAAATCCTTCCTCAAGGCTATTGTTGTCCCAGCCTCTCGTTTTTATTTTGTTTGCAGTCTGTGAAAAAAAAAAAAAGTTCTGTTACAAAAATACAAAAAACAGGACATTCCTTCTCTCTGCTTTTGCCCTGGGTTCAAAAATATGTACAACATAAAAAATATCAAACACATGGGTTCACATCAGAGTTTGTCTGGAAGTCCATGGTGAACTCTGCAAACCTTTGGCCTATGTCCTACGCCACTGAAACTGGAGAAAATGGCATTATTTCTGAGGGGAATTTAATAAATCAATGAATAAATCAATAAATCATTAACACATTAATTTGGAGACATTATGATAGTGTTCATAAACAAACGAGACCTTCATCAAGAAGATTGGCAGCTTCTACCTACACTACCAAACCACACCCCTTAATTTTAAATGGGTAAAACTTTACAATAAGGGTCACTAAGTTAAGGGTTAGTTAATGCTTAATAAGCATTAACTAACCCTTAATTAACAGTTAACTAATGTGTAATTTACTAATGGTGTTCATGTTAACTAAGGTATTAATTTATACATTACTTAATAGTTTATAAAGATGACTATTAAATAATGTATAAATTAATACCTTAGTTAACATGAACACCATTAGTAAATGATTACCAGACACATTAGTTAACTGTTAATTAAGGGTTAGTTAATGCTTATTAAGCATTAACTAACCCTTAATTAATGTACCCTTATTGTAAAGTGTTACCTTTAAATGAAATGTCCTTAATTTCTCCATTACATTAGCATTTATTATCCAATTAAAAATAACATAGCTTTAAAAAAGCAAGGTTAGTATCATGGATTTATAAGGGATTTATTCGTGGGTTGGTTCACAGAGACTCTAGTAATTAAGGGATTTTTCATGCCTTTTGTGCAGGTTTACAGGGTTATTAAATGGAAATTAGTGGAAAAGTTCCTGTTTCCCTGAATTTTACATTAAATTAGAAAGTAAGGATTCAAGATTAAGGGGGTGTTTAAGGAAGTTTTGATCGGATCTCCTCCATCAATAACTCTCCTAAGTAATTTTAAGGGGATTTTGCATGAATTAAGGGGTGAATTGATGTCAATTATTGAAAATGTAAGGTGATTTTAAGGGATTACTGCTTCGTAGAGCTCTGTATTTTTACACTGTGAGCCACCGGGTTGGATTTGGAGGGAAATCTGCTGGATTGCTTTACGGCACAAAACAGGGCGATTATTTTTGCGTTACCATAGTTTATTTTTACACCATACAGTACAACACCCTTCCCCTACATCATTGTTTCTCAACGTGGGGTCTGGGGACCACCAGCGATCCTTGAGGGGGTTCCAGGGGGTCCCCAGCAAATTGATGAATTGTTAAACTTCACCATTATTAAATTTACAAGAAGTTAACACAATTAGAGAATGTAGAAGAATGACTGTTTTGATCATAGTTTCTCTGTTATCTCTCTACCTACAATACAGATTGTCATGGAATTCTGGACAAAATCATATCTAACAATAAAAATATTCTCAGATATGGGTCCGAGAGAAAAATGGGGGTCCATGGCCCTAATGTGTACTAACTTAGGGGTCCTTGATATGAAAAAGGTTGAGAATCACTGCCCTACATCACACTACACATGCATCCACGCACCTACACAACTGATTCCACCGACTTCTCACACCCCGTCCTTCTTTATTTTGTGTAGCGATTTGTTTTGTTACTGTAAATAATTGATTCTGCACTTTCAGTCGGTGTTTGTCTCCCTTTGTTACCTCCTGCTGAGCCAGGGTTGTAACAGCAACGTTCTTCCAGCACAAACAGAGCTAAGGCTTTTCAGAGTTTCCGGTAATGGCAGATGGTGGAGGGAGTGAAAGGCCGATGGAGAAATCACTTCCAACGTGTTTATCCTCTTCGGTAAAACGAAAGGTGCCAGGGGAGGGGAAGTGGGGGCAGGGAGCAACGCGGTTTGTGGGAAATGAGGTCTTCAGGGCCGGCTCCAGGGTTCTAGTGGCCCTAAACAAGACATTTGTGGCCCTATAACACTAAACATTACACATGCGCAGCTGATAAACAAATTTCCTCACATATGGAATGAAACTGTACAGCCTGTTTCATACCAAAGCAATGAGCTGGGTAAAAGGTAGAACTGGTGGTGTGAAAGGGTCTAACCAGCTGATCTCAGTAATGCAACCCAGGAATAGACTTTTTATTAGGCATTCAAAAAACTTCTTATAGTCTAAAAAATATTCCAAGCGTACTCAGAGGGATACAATTGTTGACAACTGTCTTGTGCAGTACAATGTAATCTATCAAGAGAAAAAAAAAAATATTATGCAAGGTTAGCTATTGTAAGCCTGTGTGCATGGATGTGTGTGTATAGAGCTCAAACCTGGGTAACAATATTATAGCCTACTTTCTATGCCTGTTCATTATTATATTGATAACTGGAGAACTTGTTTTCCTGTATGATTTCACTGCAACAGTAGATCTATACACTCAGAGGATTCAAATCCTTGAATTATGAGGCCCCATGATGGACCACAGACGTGTGTGGCCCTAAACGAGAGCATAAACTGTTTATGCCTGGGGCCGGCTCTGGAGGTCTTAATTTTGAGTCCCTAACCTAGTTCTAATTCCTGTTTATACAATATACTTTATATTTTTAATAATGAAAACACTTTTTTCAATTTAATTTTATCCCCAGAATGTCCTTAATTTTCATACATAAACATTACATAAACATAAATTATCCATTAAAAATGATAACTTTAATAAAGTAAGGTTAGTATCATGGGTTTATAAGGGATTTATTCATGGGTTGGTTCACAGGGACTCTAGTAATTAAGGGATTTTTAATGCCTTTTGTGCAGGTTTACAGGGTTATTAAGTGGAAATTAATGGAAAAGTTCCTGTCTTGCTGAATTTTTCATTAAATTCAGTCAATATTAAGTAGGTGTTTAAGGAGGTTTCAATGGGGTCCCCCGTTAATTATTTTTAAGGGGATTTTGCATGAATTAAGGGGTTAATGTAAATGAATGAAAATGTAAGGTTATTTTAAGGGATTACTGGTTCGTAGAGATGCATGTTTCCTTACTTTTTTTTGGGTTTGGATTAATAAGGACCAATGGGGTCGATTCTAACAAAAGCATTTGTGCCGAAACGTTGGCCCTTATTAAAAAAACACAGTAAGGAGGTAAAGACCGTGCAACTTTCTTTTTCTTTATTATATTCTGCTTTTCTTCCCCATATCCCATTTGCTTCTGCAATTTCCCCACAGGTATCATTACAGTTTCATCTAATCTTATCTTATCTTAAGGTGTTTTGGCCAAAGAGTGGCCTTCATCAGAAAATGAGTTTTTGCCAACAACCATCAAGGCGATAAAATCAGATATATGTAGGCAATCCTGAAGAAAAAGATAGCAGAGGAGAGATTAATGCTCGTAGCAGCAGATTTCTGCAGTGCTTCATTGTTTTGCTTTATTGCAGAAGCTGAGAACTTTAATATACAGAGGGAGGACAGTGTTGTTAAAACAATTTGTTTGAAATTCACAGGAGAGAGATGGAGGAGAGAGAGGCATAAAGATATATAGGTATATAAAGCAAGGACGTATCCTTTACTTTTTATTTAACCTCCAAGGAAAACTCTCTGCTAGATACTGCCGTTTCCTGACCAAAATCACGCTCACCAACTGGCAATTGAAAAAGGGAGACATAAGAAATCATGGCAACAAATAGAAAACACAATATGTAGTCGCTGGATGATAGAGATGCACTTTCTTTGGAAATATGAAAAGTTCCAAAATATCAGCGAGCAAAAAGTTAAACAAGTTTGATTTTGTGAACCCAACATTTGCAATCTGAACCTGATGACCAATAGGTTGACTAATGTCTCAACCTGAGGGACACACACACACACACACATACACACAAACACATACAGTACAATGTCCAATACTGAGCTGCACTACGGCATCGTATTAGGAAGGAGGCGTACAATCGTCTCTGCTATTGCTAAAATCAAAAAGCAAAATGTATTTTTTAACCAAGCTTGTGGTAACATTGTACAAATCTGGAAGCTCGGACACACACAATATCAACTTCTCCCCCATCTTTCAGCTCTTTGTACTTCACACAAAGCTGTAATCTGATTGGATGCTACACCCGTGACACCCAAGGTAAGTGCTGCCTCTAGGTCCGGCATCAACACTCTCTCCATTGGGAAACAATGACTCAGCCGGCGCAAAGGTGATCATGTGTTGACAGCTTTATTGGGTTTGGAATGGTTTGTATATTGATCAGTGTGTACTATTGTATAGCATGTTTTAAACCAAATAATGTATCAAAGTCAAAGTGTCAAAGTGTTTTTATTTATCAAATGCACAGTATAGCACAAGGTCATTCTGAACAATGACATTCTTAGGACATTGGCAAGCAACAACTACCTAGTAGGCATAAAAAAAAAAAAAAAAAATTAAATTATTAAAAACAAATAAGTCACAAATAAGGGCAAGAATAACAAAAATATACATAGTAGTAGAACATTAACAGCAGTTCCAGAGCTAGTAAAGATGGGCAATATGGACGGTAAGAATAAGAGGAATAAATATTCTAAATATAAAGTGTAGGAGTGCCAATCATCTCAATATGGTTTCAAAGTATAAAAGTTGTTCACTGGTTTTTGAAAATTGGCATTTTGTTTACTGGTTTAGCAATATTGTTTCTGATATACAGTCATGCCAATAAAGTCACTGAATGAACAGACCAATGGGAGAGACAAAGTGAGAGAGGAAAGAGCTGGCAAGACAAGGGTCACATAAAGGTTCGCATATATAAATGTCACATTTATTTTTAGCCGTGCGTTCATTTGTAACCCTAATAGCCTCCTTTTGAGCTTGCTAGTAGTCCACCGATCCATGTGTGAGTTAATATCTTTTTAAACTGACTTTGATTAACAAGCCCTCCGCTTTCTCTGCATCCAATCAACTAGCCGATTGATTAACTGCTGGTCGAACAGATTCTAATTTCGGATCAATGATAGTGGGTGAAAAGTCATGGTCAGCAGGCCTGGCAGTCAGCCACCAGTCAGTCAATAATATCAGCCAGCTAGTGTGTCAAGCATACAGAGGGTTCCAAAGCCAGTCAATCAGCCAGTCAGTCAATCATTAGATCAATCAGTCAACCAGGAATGTCTGTTGTGCAGCCAGCTAATGGGCGAAGCAGGTAGGTGGTTTGACAGCCAGTCAGTCAGTTATCACCTCATTTAAAAAGGGAAGCTAGGATGAAATTTGAAAAGAGACTTGAGCTCCATTTCCATGCACACAATCCATCCGAGTGTCCATTCTCATACCGCTTATCCAGGTCAGGGTCATAGTGACAATAGGGAAAGCAGAGCAGCCCAAAGATCCTTTTCCCCAGCATGGGGACTAGCACTGTTGCCTCACAGCAAGAAGGTCCTGGGTTCGAACCCCGGTCTGTTCCAGGTCCTTTCTGTGTGGAGTTTACATTTTCTCCCCGTGTTTGTGTGGTTTTCCTCCCACTATCAAAGACATGTATGTTAGGGTTAATACTCGTGTCAGTGCCCCTGACCAAGGCACTGGCAAAAGAACTGGAGTTGGTCCCCGGGCGCTGTACTGCAGCTGCCCACTGCTCCTAGTGTGTGTAGGATGGGTCAAATGCAGAGGACAGATTTCCCCACGGGGATAATAAAGTATACAAATACAAAAATACAAAATATAAATATCCTGTACTCCCCAGAATATCCTGGGTCTGCCCCGGTATCTCCGCCGAGTTAGATGTACCCAGTAAACCTCCAAAGGGACGTACCCAGGGGGCATCCTTACAAGGTGAACCACATCACCTGGGTCCTCTCAATGTGGAGGAGCAGCGGCTCAACTGCAAAAGGTCCTCCTTTCTCTGAGCTCTTTGCCCTGTCGTGAAAACTGATCTCATTCTTTTGGTCACTACCCAGAGGACATGACCGTAGGTGAGGGTCAGAACAAAGATTGACCGGTAAATCAAGAGGTAAATCAACTCCTTTTACCCTCACTTGTGAATAAGACCCCAAGATACCTGAACTCCTCCACTTGGGACAGTTTCTCGCCCATCACCTCAGCGGGATAGGTCACCTTTTTCCAGGACTCCAACGCACCTTAAAGATCACATTCAGATGGAACGAAAAGCAAATCATCTGCAAACGACAGAGATGCCACTCTCTGAGATGTCACTGAACTGGGCACTCTCTAGACCTCGACTGCCTCTTAATGTCTTGCCCATGAACACCAGAAACGGGAGAGGGGACAAGGCACATCCTTGTCAGAGTCCAATGCCCATTGCCATTTACTCACAAGGACAATAAACTACCTCTCCTCTCCTCTCCTCTCTTCTCTTCTTTCCAGCTGCTTCCATGACAGAGGTTCAACAGGACCCAATCTCGGAACCCATCGTCTATCGGTCGAGTTGAGAGACGTCTCATATGCAGATATCTGCTTATAGAGATTAGCCGAAATGTTGTCTGGACCTAAAAAAACTTGTGAAACAATCCGGTCATAGACATCGTCTCTCAACTCCAACTCCATTCTTGCGTCTCAAGTTGCTAATTAGACTGTAAACGATGACCGGCACACGGAAGAGGAAGTCTTGGCCCGGATGTCCACTGGCTACACCGGAAACCCTGAAATATTGGCCGTCGCCCCCCGAGTCTAATCATCGTCAGACCGATAGACGATGGGTTCCGAGATCAGACAGGACCCAATCCGAGCTCACGTCCCCATTCTCCTCGGGGACACAAGAGAAGCTCTTTCAGAGGTGAGAGTTGAAATCATTCCAAAGAGAGTCCTCCACTGGGCGTTCCCCACACACCCTTACTACATGTTTGGGTTTACTAGGTCTGTCTGGCCGCCACTCCTGCCATCTGATCCAACTCATCACCAGATGGTGATCAGTTGACAGCTCAGCCCGTCTCTTCACCCTAGTGTCCAGAATTATGGCTCTAGTGAGAGCCAGTTTCTCAGCACGTCACCAAAATCTGCCATGTCCAAGCCTGCCCTGCCCCCACTGTTTCCCCAAAAGGCATTGCGCTGAACTCCCTACCTTGCGGGTGGTGAGCCCACAATATTTCAGATAATAGCTCATACCCCAGTTAAGGCCTTCAGAATAACGTGACCTTGGTATTATAAGGTTCTATCTGACCTTTTTGTCAAAACTGAGTTAGTCACATGAACCTATTCTATGAGTGTCTGTTGACATATGTGTGGTGTTATTTTTTGAAAATAATGATTTTTGAGTCTGTAATTCCTAAAACAAAAGGACCCATCTCCATTTAACTCAAGGGATGCTGGAAACTTTGAAGCTCAATATCTCAGAACTATCCTGAAGGCAGATAAAACCTTATAGCTCACGATAAGCTGTTTATATAGATCTTCATATCTCAATCACAAATATCCCTGCATACGTGAGTATTTTGAATATTGCCATGGAAAATCAGCTCATGTAGGCTGCGAAACCCCCCCCCCAAAAAAAACAATACCTTATAGGAAGGTACATGCCTTAGTACTATGGGTAATCTCTGTTGTCCCATGTGTTTTGTATTATTTCAAGTTCTCATAATTGGGATTCCAACTTATTTGGATCACTACAAAAACAGATATAACGTGTGCTACCTCAAATAGTAGAACACTTGACTATTCCCCCACAAATTTCCGAAAACACACTCAGTGTCCTCTTTGCTTTTAATGTTTATATTTTAGCATTTTTAGACAAGAGTGACTTACAGGAAGTGGACAGTAGAGTAAGCTTTAATTCCTGTATCACCAGTTTTACTCTGACCAGTTTTACAAGCAGCCAATAACAATGAGTGCAACGGCAAAAACAATAGAGCCAAGCCAGAAGAACAAGTAAACTGCAACATTCATGTACGCTCAAGAAAGCAAGTGAAAACCAAGCCATTTTAAAAAAATATATATATTTTTATACTGTTCTTTTTAGCTAAGAGGCTTTGGTTCCACCCATCCAGATTACATCAATCAGATGTAAATGTCATGACTTCTTAATGTACCTATGACCATAATGCATTATGGATGAACCATTGATTCCTAATGGCTAGTTAATGTACTGCATGTGACCAGGCTGTGGTTTCATGATAGATGGATAGAAACTACATCTCTCTCTTTCTCTCTCTCTCTCTCTTACTTGCACGTACGCACTCACTCACACACACACACACACACACACACACTTAATCACATGGTTTTACTCATTACTTTCTCTCTTTCTCGCATCCCTGTTCCTGTCTTTTCTCCCTTTCATTTTACGAAGTTGATTCGCAGTATATGTAGCTGTGTGTGTGTGTGTGTGTGTGTGTGTGTGTGTGTGTGTGTGTGTGTGTATGCCTGTGTTGTGGCATCTAGATGAACAGCACAGAAAAAAAAAGTCATTCTGACTCCAACCATCTACTCATCACACTATCATCCACAAAATTAGTACTAACTTATGTAGCAAATGATAATGTAATAGCTGAAAGTGTAATATCCAAAAATTTCCCTCTGAGTCAAATTACAATATATTGTGCCTGATATTGTAGTAACTTCTTTCATGGTAATGAAATATATTACATTGTTTTTGTTTTTGACACATTTAAAGGAGATTTTTAATATTTTCAACAATTTAGAACATTATCCAACATTTATTACATTAACAGCTGCTACACGCACCACCTACCAATACTGAGCTCGACCCCCTTTTGCATAATTCATGTCTCATGTAGTTTCAAGGCTACAAAATCCCTCTTGAACCTCCCACCCCACCTATCTCCATCTCCCCTTCATGACCGAAGTGGATTTAAGTCTGCACATATTTCTGTATGTTTCTGTACATTCAGTTGGTACATAATATCTCCTGAAACTTTTCTATCGTTCCATCTATAAATATGTTCTGGTAATTACAACAGACAGCATGGCTCATGCATCCTTGTACATTGTCACTTTTTCTCTCCATATGGTTCCTCCATCTAGAGTCTTTGAGATGAACAGCTACTGCACAAATACATTTAAATGAATCATATTTGCACAACCTATACGCTGTAAATTATTTGTTTTCTTCATATTCTCATGTTCTTCTAATTTCTTATATATAGTATACATGTTGATTTTTTTTTTTTATAAATTTACCCTTATTTCATACCGAATACCTTTACATTTTTATTTTATTTTATTTTTTCTCAGTATGTTCTACTGCTGTTATTTGCACAGCCTCATAATGCTGTAAGCTCATCTCTTGTTTATTTTCTTATTTTCAATACTTTCAATACTCACATATGTCACATATATTATTTTTCAATCTCCCCATTTGCTCTATTCAATTTATATATGCTCTATTCGATATATTACATTTTTTCTTTGCTGTATCCTATTATTTGCTGCTACAACGACCCAATTTCCCCACAGTGATCAATGATGTTGAATCTTATTTTATTTTAATTTCACCTGCTCAGTCTATTTTACGTGAATACCTTTTCACCCTAATATTCATAGTCTATACCAGTGACTCTCAACCTTTTTCATATCAAGGACCCTAATTTAGTCCCCCATTTGATGAGATTTTTGTCTCTCTGACCCAAATCTGAGAATATTTTTATTGTTATATATGATTTTGTCCAGAATTACACGGGTATCTGTATTGTAGGTGGAGAGATAACAGTGAAACTATGCTGAAAATTATTCTTCAACATTCTATAATTGTTCTTGTAAATGAAATAATGAAGTTTAACAATTCATCAATTTGCTGGGGACCCCCTGGAATGCCCTGAAGGACCCCTGGTGGTCCCTGGACCCCACGTTGAGAACCACTGGTATATACAGTGTAGGCCTGTAACAGTATGTTTTTGAGCTTGCGTCTATGAGTCTGCATGTGTGTTCCTCAGTAATGAACCCGGTTGGCCTGGATGGTGTCAATCAAAAAAATAGAGAAATTGCGATGAAACCTGGCTCAGTGTATGTATGTGTGAGAGAGAGAGAGAGAGAGAGAGAGAGAGAGAGAGAGAGAGACTAGCTGTCAATCAACACAGAAAGATGATGTGTTCATCATCAAACTGAATCCATGTATGACTGGAAATAGAATTTTGATCCCTGGGAGCCCTGACCATAAAACACAAGCATGTCTACATATGTGCACATACTCTATGAAATAATGCGGCAGCCAATAAATATGGTGCAGGTAATGTTATAGACATTTATCAGATGACTAAAAGTAACAATTAAACATAAATCAATAAATGTCAGCATTAGCAGTGGGAACAGTTGGGTTCTGTGTTTGCATTTATGTGTATTTGAATGCATTTTAATGAGTGTTTTCCATGCCTTTGTGTATTTTTTGTCAGTATAGATTAGCCACTGCAGTTACAAATGCACACTGTGATACAAACACTGGGCCAGCTAGCATTATTCGGTAACACTTTACTATAAGGGTCACTAAGTTAAGGGTTAGTTAATGCTTAATAAGCATTAACTAACCCTTAATTAACAGTTAACTAATGTGTCTGGTAATCATTTAGTAATGGTGTTCATGTTAACTAAGGTATTAATTTATACATTATTTAATAGTCATCTTTATAAACTATTCAATAATGTATAAATGAATACCTTAGTTAACATGAACACATTAATAAATTACACATTAGTTAACTGTTAATTAAGGGTTAGTTAATGTTTATTAAGCATTAACTAACCGTTATTAAGCATTAACTAGCCCTTAACTTAGTGACCCTTATTGTAAAGTGTTACCCATTATCCAATACAAGGTGAGAGAGACGTTTTGTTAGCATTGGGCTAACTTAATAAATTCAAAACCTGTTACGCAATAAATGGCTCTGCTCGCTCAATGTAGCTTGTTTATTCCAGTTCCATTATTCAGTTTATATTATCACAATTTTATGTCTCTTGCGTATGTACATACATACATACACAAAAGTGTAAAATACTACATTGAATAAGGCCCTATGTCTGCAACATGTTGGTGTTTTTACTTCATACTTCTATGATGTAATAAAGTATTTAATTTTGATTTGATTGACTGTATTGTCCACCTCAGTGGAAATTTGTCTTTGGCTTCCCCCAAAGTACAACAAGAGTACATACATTATGCATAGCACAACACACCATTAAAACATACAAATATACAACATACAATAGTGCAAATGGGCAGGTAACAGGAAATAGGTTATATAAATAATACCAGAGAGCAAATCTTATAAAATACAAGTGTTCCCTGATACAGTCATTCTGTGTTCAATGCCTGTATGGCATAGGGAATAAAAGAAAAAAAAATGTCTTTTGATACAAATGAGTTGCCTTGGTTTTTGTCAGTTTTTTGCCCATAGACCAAACAGCACTCTATTATACTACCAGTAGTGCTCCAGTAGCACTTGTTCAGTCATTTTATGTTGTATCCAGACTTATCAAGCTTATTTTAGGTTTTAGAATTTTTTTTTTTTTTTTTTTTTTGGTGAAATCATCTTACTGCACTGGTAGATAATTTTACCGGTTTCAACAAGTTTGACTTTTTTTTTTTTTTAATAATAATAATGTAACTTGTTTCAGGACATTTACTTGGTAAAAGTGAATTTGTCTTGGATAAAGTTTATTGTTTGAAGATTTTCTTCATTGTTTTATGATGATTTCTTGAAAGAAGACATATTGGCATGAATCAAGTGAAATGTATTGAAACCAGCAAGATTATCTGCCAGAGCAGTGAGATAATTTGACTAAAAATATAATGAAATAAGCTTGATAGGTCTGGAAACAAGTTAAATTTACTGGACAACTTTTTGGAGTGCATATCTGCTTTTTTTCACTCTATTGGTAGTAGCTTTGACCAGGTCGGTTACACTGAGATTGATAGTTAGAAGATAGATAGATAGATAGAAGTTGTAGACAGAATCAGAATCAGAATCAGAAATACTTTATTGATCCCCGAGGGGAAAGTGGGTTACGTTGCAGTTGCTCACATTCTAAAAGAGAAATACATATAAGAATAGAGAAATTATAAGAAAAATAGAAGTAAGAAAATAAGAAATATGTAAAATATGTGCATTATACTACAATATATAACAATAATAATATAGAAATAAGAGAAATAAGAAATATGCGCGTCATACTACAATATATACAACAGTGTAAATAATTAAATAATTATTGCACAGTTCAATTATTGTGCAAAATTATTACCAGAATCAGTATTGCACAGTTTAAAATGTATAAATACTTATAATAAATTATAAGTTATGGGGTTCTAAAGCTGCTGACGGGGGTGAAATAAATCCAAGAGCCAGTCTATTGACTGAGGGAGGAGTTGAAAAGTTTGACCAACAAACAATGTACAAAGTCACATAAAAGTAAAAAGTGCTGCATCTATATGCAGTGTATATACTGTATATATATATATATATATATATATATCTTTAAATGTGTGTTTTTAAATGGGTGCACCCATCCATCCAAAGGTTGTTCTTCCATTTGTGTGTGTGTGCGTGCGTGTGTGTGCGTGTGTGTGTGTGTGTGTGTACATCAGACAGAACGACAGAGTGA
The DNA here is from genome assembly GCF_046629955.1 of Centroberyx affinis. Taxonomy (NCBI): domain Eukaryota; kingdom Metazoa; phylum Chordata; class Actinopteri; order Beryciformes; family Berycidae; genus Centroberyx; species Centroberyx affinis. Next base: position 54,922 of record NW_027281958.1, read on the forward strand.
CAGAGAGAGAAAAGACCGGTCATTAGAGATAGAGAGGCTGATCGATGTGGATTGTGAACAAGGGATGCTGGTTGTCAACAAAATCAGCTTGCCGACAGCTTCATCTCGGTCAGGTTACCATGGCGACCGGACGAGAGACAGAGAGAGAGGGAGAGAGACAAAGATAAAGGGGGATAAGTGGGATAGTGATTGACTCTATCCTGGTAAAGGTAAAGAAAAACACACACACAATCGATGCTGTTTTTGTACCTCGGTATGAGCAGAATGAGACACAGAGCGACGGAGGGAAAGAAAAACGAAGAAAGAGATGGATGTTCTGCATTGAAACAGCTCACAAGAAAACACTTGAAAAAATAACTAAAAGCACCGTCAACGCTCACCAACTCCCACACACAAGCGCACGCACACACACACACACACACACACACACACACACACAGTGACTACACAGTGCTTTAGATCTTAACTAAACAGAAGATTCACCATGGATTTCCAGACAAACTCCTGCGATTGTGCAAGAGAGAGATGAGCCAATGTTGTCATATTTTTAAAGCTGCAATATGCAACTTTTCTCACATTAAAATACCAAGATATGAATAGGCTATCGAACTACATTATCAGTCTGAGTCTGTCTGTTCATACCTAAATCCCTTGAGAACTAGGGGGGTGATGATGATGACGAGGAAGATCCAGTTCACTGTAAGTAGGTAGGTAGGTAGGTAGGTGATAGATAGATAGATAGATAGATAGAGCTGGGAAATCAATTGGAAAAGTAAACAGAATACAGACTAATGAGTTCTAATGTTTCTAGGCCTATCTGATACAGGCAGGGACTTTGTATTGAGAATAATGTGCCATATAAACGGAATGGCATAAATAATAATTTAATTATTAAAGTTGGACCAACCTATCTGGTGTAGAACCTTATATTGTCGTCAGAGCCAGCAAAATGTCATAACCAAAGTTAAGTGGTAACACTTTACAATAAGGGTCACTAAGTTAAGGTGTTAGTTATGGTTCCCAACCTTTTACATATCAAGGACCCCAAGTTTAATCCACATTAGGGGCACGGACCCCCATTTGATGAGATTTTGTCTCTCGGACCCAAATCTGAGAATATTTTTTATTGTCATATATGATTTTGTCCAGAATTCCATGACTATCTGTACTGTAGGTAGAGAGATAACAGTGAAACTATGATCAAAACAGTCATTCTAAAATGACAAAATAATGAAGTTTAACAATTCATCAATTTGCTGGGGACCCCCTGGAATGCCCTCAAGGACCCCTGGTGGTCCCCGGACCCCGCGTTGAGAACCACTGGTGTAGACTAGTAAGTAGCCTACAAACATCCTACAATAAAATGCACAATCAATTACCTTAGAAAATTAAACACAATAAAATGCATATACAATCAAATAGAGTGAATGAATACAAAAGGCAGTAACATCATAGCCTATCAGTGGATCATTCATTTCATTCATAGGATCTTGATTTAGAGACAGATTGCAAATTTTGCTGATATGTCACTGAACCATCAACTATGAACTCATTCATTCTTAGGAAAACATTTCATACAAATGTAAAAGGACCACTTATTTTTATTTACTCTTTACAGTTGTTGGGATCCAGAACACAATGAGGCACATTCCACTTTATTGCAATAGATCCTTTTATAGCTGACGTCATCAAAAATATGCACGCGCATTTTGGCAATGGAAGTGACATTTTGCCCCAGCCATCCAGACGAGTTAGCAAGCTTTAAACATTGAATTAAAACTGTTACCAGCATCAAAATGTCTGGTTGTTGCGTGTTCGGTTGTCAGAATCGATATTCCCAACAGCGGACTCAAGTTCTACAGAATTCCGACAGGATCACGACCATTTCAGAGCAACCGGCAGTGTCTATGGCTAAAAGCTATTAAACGTGTTGACTACCACTGGTAGCCACCAACCTAAGCTCAATCAGGTTTTGACTGCAAATACATAATATTGGCTGCTGAAATTCTGAACCCACTTGCCACTGTGTGTAGTTCATGAAAAAGTTAGTTTCATGCCCTGGTTATGACTAAGTTACAGGGGCAAGGCACATATGATTTTTGATATGGCGAGGAAAGTAATAAGTGAAATTTGAAATTACAGTAAAACAGAAGCAGAATTCATGTTTGCATAACAACTAGTATATCATCGAGCTCTGAACTATGCTAGCTAGCAAGCCAACAACACAAAATAATACTTACCCTGCCATGCAGGTACAATTCGCTATTAAGACGTAGTTTTCTGGTTTGTTAATTATAACCCAAACCTCATACATAGTGGTCTTGTGTCCTTGTCTTTGGCTAGGGAGGATTTCTGATTTCAAGACACAAAATCTGAGTCTATCACCCCCTTTACACCTTGCATTAAAATGCGTTCTGGGTGACCGGATTGCGATCGGATAGTGCTTGACCACATGAAAAGTACAGATGTAAATGCACCCAAGACGCATTGAGGACGGAATGTGATCCGATCATCCAAACCACCTCCAGAGGTGGTCATGGACGCATTGTGACCACATTGAACACAAATGTAAATGCAATTGCGTTTTCAATCCACATACAACAACTACGTGGGCGGAAATACGTAATCGCGCGGGACTGTTCCAAACCAGCGAGGTAGCAGCCATTAGCCAGTTAGCGAGGAAAGCTACTAGCATGGATATTCAAGACACTCGTGGATGGAGTCAAGACCAGACCAAGCGTCTGCTTTCAATTTGGTCCGACAAAAGTATACAAGCGAAACTTGGTAATTCATATCGCAACAGAGCCATTTATGAAGCAATGGCTAAGCAAATGGTGGAGAACGGCTACAACCGGTCCTGGCTGCAACGTCAACGAAAAAATTAAACACATGAAACTGGCATACAGAAAAGCCAAGGACAACAACAAGAAAAGTGGCAGGGGCAGGGTAACTTGTTCCCTTTTTTAGAGAGGAGGATGTGACGTTCGGTTGTTTGAGCTGGACAGAGCGATCGGATCTCAGTCGGATCTCAATGTGGACACTGGAGACACATATTAATACCAGGTGTAAATGTAATCAGGTTAAATCATATCTAGATACAATCTGGATATGAAACGCATTTTAATGCAAGGTGTAAAGGGGGCCTATGTCATGGTATTTTGACGTTCTGTACATGACCACAGATAACGTATTCGTAAGCATCTAGTGACTTGTATGCTCGTAATTTCTCGCTGGTGTACACGCTAGGTTTCTCTACCAAATACGTGTATATATCTGGCCACTGAATATTGGGCCACTTGCTAATGTCTTCTACCCACTCACTAATAGCACACGGATCTGGAAGTCGGTCACCATTTGTCAATTTGTTTGGGTAGCATTCGCGATCTTTGGTGGTTAACGCCCTTGCATAGCTTGACAAGCTATTGCACTCCGCCATACTTCCGTTGCACGCTTACGTACGTCATCATTGTTAACAAACTGTAAAAGGGTCTATACGCTGAAGAAACCCCCCCCCCCCCCCCCCCAACAAAACATACAGTGTTCACAGTTCCTGGATCTCTTTCCTTAGCTAACGTTAGCAGCTGGACGAGACACCGCAGAGCGCGTCATACTTCGAAAAGTCACGCCCACCGTGGGGGAAAACAATATCGCGGCGGACGGGAGGAAATCTTTTCAGAAATCTTTTCAGATACAACGTTTTTCCTGTTTTTGAGTAGACAAGTATGTGAAATTTATTTCGGCACACTGCCTCCAACAGAGAGAGAAAGGCACATTGAAAAAATGAATAAATTGGCCTCCATCAATGTTTTTCATTACTCCAATAAAGCTGGATAAA
>NW_027281959.1:0-110706 GCF_046629955.1 Centroberyx affinis
CATACACACACGCATACATTCTCAAGGACCACAATGATGGGTTTAGATGCGCCTTACAGTGTGTGTGTAAGTGTGTGTGTGTGTGCATATGTATGTGTTCCTGTGTCCAACCCTTCTCCACTAGAACCAACCCTAATAGCAGGACCACAACACCTCCTGTCCTTGTTTCAGAAAGATTTAGCATGTCAGGCACGGGACTCCAAAAGAACCACCCCACCTCTCTGACAGTGATGAGGTGTTTAATGAGCCGTTGCTGTGGCGACGGGTATGTAAAGACGTCAAACGATCTGCCCTCGTTAGCTCATGACAACAACTTGGCTCAACACGGGAATTTCTCCTTTTGTGCCGACAGTGTTAGCAATGGAACAAACGCATTACTGGCCTGGCGTTCTATTTTTAAGCCCAATGAGGTCACACAGTGACGGAGGGATGGAGTAGATGACAAAAATTCCTGCCATCCCTGCCCTCTCTGTGCCCTCCAGTCAGCACCTGTAGGGGCTCTGTCACAGGCCGCGCTGTTTATAAGGAAACAAAGAGAGAATATGATCTGTTGTTTATGCATTGAATCACGGGAGTGAGTGACAGCTCTTTGCCAAGAGGGAAAGGAATAATGTAATACCCATGACGTCAGCAAATGACTGGGCTTGGCAGACACAAAGAAGGAAAACAAAATGAAGATGAATCAACAGAAAGAGAGTGTGTAGACAGAGCGTGACGAATGGAGAGCTAGGTCAGTTGGGTGACGTAGTATACCATGTCACTCCTGATGTAATAAACCATATCTTATTCAGTTGATTGACAGTTGTAATGATTTGATTTAATTTTGATTTGTTAGTCTGCCTTTCCATAAATAGTAACTTCAGGCCCATGCTGCAACATAAACACATCTCCATACAGAGGTTACTGTTACTGTTGATGTCAATTCAGAGCCTTCCTGTTTGTGTCAGTACAGTATTTCCCTGTGCCATCACCATCAGCCCCCCCTACACATATATATATATATATATATATATATATATATATATATATACACGTAATGTCAGTCCTGTCAATGCCAAATTTCATGTTCTTAGTGTAGGCCATGCCTAATGGACATTTTGATTTTCCCCTGACTCATGTTGTGTGTGTGTGTCTGTCTGTGTGTGTGTGTGTGTGTGTGTGTGTGTGTGTGTGTGTGTGTGTGTCTGTGTGTATGTGTGTGCTCATTCTGGAGAGCAGGGACATAACCAGGTTTACATTCCTGACCTGCAAGCTTCTGCATACCAGAGATAACTGTGTAAACCTGAGAGACTGGAGGAGAGAGTAGGAAGACTGGTCACACACACACACACACACACACACACACACACACACACACACACACGTACATGTACATTTACACAGGCAAGACAAAACAGCGGAGACATAGATATGCATACCCGCATGAACTCCTGCACAAACACACATGACACACATACATGGTTAATAACTTCACAATGGAAAACATCATCAGGCACATGACCTGAAGGCATACAAACAGCTTGCAGGCTCACACAGACACGTACACACACACACACAATATGCAAACACACTATTTGTCATGCATGCTGCATAACATACATAAAGACAAACCCTTGAGCATGTAAACACAAATAGCTCACCATGCAAACAGAGAAGAGAGAACAGAGATCACATAATAACACACAAGTTCACATTAAACAAACAGTAAGATCTTGAAAAACAAGGATCTATTCCTACACAAACAGAAATTCTCTTTCAGAGAAGAGCGAGCATGGAAATCAAGGGAATACAAATCTATACATGAAAACACACAATATATGAACACACTGTGCCACACACATGCACACGCTCACACACATACAGCACACACAAACACTCATTCTGTCTTTCCATCTCTCTCACCAGGAACATAGTAAAATGGTAAAGTCTAGCAGGACAGTGTTTTGATGTTTGGACTGATGAGGCAACATGGAGATCAGGGCGCATGACAGAAAAAAGAGAGAGAGAAATCATGGAAGGATAGAAAGTGAAATACAGAGGAAAAGTGACAGAATAGAGTAGTGCACAGACGATGGATAAGATGGAGTGTGGCAAGGGACATGAGGAGGAGAAAAGAAGTGGGAGATCTTTGATGAAAGTCTGAATGGAATATAATGTGTGTATTTTACACTGTACACTTGAGAATGTGTATTCTAAGTGTGTGTGTGTGTGTGTGTGTGTGTGTGCGTGTGTTTTTGTGCAGTTAGTAGGTGGAAGAGGCTTAGTCTCGAGCAGGGGCGCAGGGACAAAGCGTCTCATTCTGCTCCAAGCATCCAGGAGGACGGGGAGGGTAACATGAGAGCCGTGGCCAGGCAAGAGAGAGGGGTCTGGGGATAAAGGAGCCACGCACTGCTGCTCTGAACCAGCCTTTGTTGGTAGTTGGAGCTGCCTCCATCTACCCCCCCACCCCTCTCTCTCTCTCTCTCTCTCTCTCTCTCCCCCTCTCTCTCTCTCTCTCTCTCTCTCTCTCTCTCTCTCTCTCCCTCTCTTCCTCTCTCTCTCTTCCTCTCTCTCTCTCTCTCTCTCTCCCTCTCCCTCTCTTCCTCTCTCTCTCTTCCTCTCTCTCTCTCCCTCTCTCTCTCGCCTTGGCTTGGTTCTGGGCAGGTAAGCCGATAGGAACCTTGGATTCAATCCACTCTCTGGGCAGTGCACAACCCACTGATTCACAACAAGAGGGAAGGGAAGGAAAGGGGACCTTCAATTAAGAAGAGAAAGCAAGTCTGAATGAAGAGAGGAGAACAAAATAAAGATGGGTGGAAATATTTCCATATTCATCTAGTAATTTTTTGACCATAGATCTGGCTAAAGCAGTTCTCCAGACTGAACACAAAGGAACACCACACACATGTTGGTCCATGAGAGGACTGTTTGCACATTCTCCATGTGTGCTGAGAGTGTCATGGACACACACACACACACTCAAAGCTGCATGCTGAGCACCACAATAGGCACATTACTGAGCCCTGAGTCATCCCCTCTTCCTTTATGTCTGTTCCCTCTCCTCTCCACATGCTGTCGTTTCTTTCCCTCTCCTCTCTCCTTTACAGGGAATGGTATTAGATCCTAATAGAGAGAAAGAGAGAGACAAAGAGCTGGAGGCTACAGATTGAACTCCAGTCATATGACAAATGTGTGGTTATATTTACGGCGTTAAGTCACTCTCCCTCTGGCTGTGCCTCTGCTCTCAACCAAACCACTATGTGCTCTTTGAAATCATAACACTGATTCTTTTCAAAAAATCCCATTAAAAAGTCTCTCTTTTCTCTAGTTTAACACACACGCACTCATTGCATGCACGTGTATACACACACACACACAGACACACACACGCAAGGGCAAGTTCGTGCCAGTATGCTGCCCTAGGCAAAATAGATAAATGCCAAGCCTTATCCGTGATAATTAGAGCCAATAACCCAAGTTTATGATGACAGTAATATAATATGTATGTATAATATTTTATGCCATTTTATAATTGTTTACATAGATAGAATTAATGTATGTATGATTCATTTACGTATTTTATAGGCTTATAATATGCATAATAAAGGAAGGAAATGCACGTAGCTACTAGCTAGTGTGTGTGTGTGTGTGTGTGTGTGTGTGTGTGTGTGTGTGTGCGCGTGTGTGTGTGTGCGTGTGTGTCCTATTCTACATGCATTATAATGCCTTCATAAGGCATTATATGTGTGTGAACTGCCGGCCCAGCCGGCATATTGAGTATTGAGGGATTACCTCAATACACAAATTATTTTCCCCTTGGTTCTGTCCATTGCCAGTGACCTGTCCTCAGTGTTGATGTCATGTGTTTACCTACTGAGGTAAGACTGAATGTCTTGCCCAGTCCCCCTCACAACTGACTGTCCCCTGAACCCCTGCACACACACAAGCACCACAGTGATGGGTTGTGATGTGCCTGGGCCACATTAACCCACACTGCCCTAGCGCCCCATACCAGCCCACCCCACCCTGTCAACCCTCACACTGACCCCATTGTCTGCTGTCTTCCCCAGAAAACTCTTTTCACACACCCAGCCGCAACACCGAATCCAGTACTTTCATGCCTTTTAGTGATGTAGCTCTCCCTGCGTTGTGTATGAGATCAGGCCAGATGTCTTCCTATGTACCGTGCCACAATATTGTATCTGTCTCATTTGCAATAATCTTCCACTGCTATCAATCCAATTACAATTGTGAAAATTACAGTAAATGAGGCCACAGCACCAATGGCAAGTCCATTCATATATTTTGGTCCCACATAAACCACAGTTGCATTTGTTTGATTTGCTCCTTGACCAGCTTATATAGTGTCAATTAGTGTTATATAGTCAATGTCTTGCTTGACCCTTTTATGACAGGCCTCACGAACCTCTGTCTCTCCATGTGGTGTGTGTGCATGTGTGCTGTGTATATATATATATGTGTGTGTGTGTGTGTGTTTCCATGTGTGTGTGTTTCTCTGCCCTTGATCTCCAGTGCTCTGCCTACTCTGAAAGAGCCTCTGTGTTGTGCTTTTCCTCTGACATGAGAGGAATTCTCACTAACTGGCTGGTACAAACTCTCCACATGGTAACATGCCACCAAACGCCCCTCAGCTCTGCTCCGCTGCTCACAATTGGATTATGGCACAAAACCGTTTTTACCAATGCTAATCACTGGATTAGTATCATAAGGTCTCCTTTCCTCAGAATGAGAGAAGGAATGTAGGGGTCTGTGAGGCCAAATAGACCGTAGGAAAACAAATAGGACAGGCAGCAATATGGATTGGTCAAAATCAGACAACAGTCCAGTATACGCCTGGCAAAGCTACTGATTTAATCATTTTATGCTTAATAACTCATGAATAATAATTTCAGAATTCCAATCTCAGCTGCCGCTCAAGATTCAAACTTTTAAAGCCTCCATCCCTCATCCCATCTCTCTCTGTCTCTCTATCTCTTTCTGTCTCTCTGTCTCTCTGTCTCTCTCATACATCCTTGTCACATGGGCTCCAGGCAGCGATCTGTGCTTTGAATAATCAAATGTCCTTGTGAGGGCTAAGGTACCATACCATTAGACCGGCAACAGTCAGGAAACACCAGGCATGGGCAGTCATGCAAAGCTGTTCCGCTACCATGCAAATCTTCAACCATATTGGAGGGAAAGGAAGAGAACGGCACAGCGCGCGTGAGAGAGAGAGACAGAGAGAGAGAGAAAGAGAGATGTTTGGGTAAGCAGAACTGATAGATGCTGCTCTGGGTCTACCCCTTTGAAAATAGACACCATTTCCTTTACAGCAGTGCAGCTTAATAGATGAAATAATTATAATCACTGTAAGACATTTGGTGAATGACTGTGTTATAATTACTCAGTCATCGAATGTCATGGGGCCTGATAAAGGCGTGGTTTGTTCTTTTGCATGTATGTCCACCTGCCAGTGTCTTGCTAATTGACTGGCATTTATTCATTGACCAACAAAGGTCTGGGCTGATAAGCAGTGTGTATTTGCCCAGTGGTTTTGACACATACAGGAGGCATGCACCAAGACAAACCCTATGACATTAGATCAGTTCAGTGGATGAAAGTCTAGCTGTAGGTTGTAATTCAGACCAAATTAAGTCAGAGTCCTCCACTACAACAGTATTGTACACGGAACCGTGTTGTTTTCATACAAACAATACAACCTTGTCTATCACACTGGGCCTTTATCTGGGAAATCAGGGGCGACTGTTACAGTACACTACAGTGTGTATGTGTGTGTGTGTGTGTGTGTGTGTGTGTGTGTGTGTGTGTGGAATACGTGTGTAAGAGAGTGAGGTAAACAGGAGGTGGTGTGTATGATCCCATTCCCAGGGCCAAACAGCTTCTCCAGGGAGAGAGATAAAGAAACAGCCCATTCCAAAACGGAGGTGGAAACAATGGCCAGGGCAGGGGCTCTCACTCACAGCTGTGTGTGTGTGTGTGTGTGGTAGCTGATATTTCTAATTCTTTGTGATCGCACGTTAACCATTGATTTCTTTCTTAGAATTAGCTCTCTAACTCCCTCATCCCTCTTTATGTGCTTCTAATCAGTGTAGCCAGAGAGCTTCTTGTTACAGGATAAAGAAATCTTGGGTGCCTCTGCTGAAAAGAGCTGATAATGTTACTCATTGGCCTATTGTGAATGATGGAAAGTGCTACAATTTCAACAAAACAAATTAATTAATGGCAGTGTGCATCCTGTGCATCCACTGCTGGCTGTAACGCAGCTCACTGAGTGTTGAATGTGTGGTAACTCATCACATTAGACTGCAGACATATCAATACATCAACAATAACCTGTCATAATTAATGAATGAACCGTGCACCACAGCCATCACTGACAGGACTCAAAAGGTCCCACACACACACAGACACATGCACTCACTTGTTTTCACACTTACACACACAAGCCGTAACACACCCAGTGATTTCAACACACATCGTTGCGCATCTCATTAATAAAGAATAATAGAGAGGAGAAAAAATAATAGAGAGGAACCGTTAAGCAGCCACACCTATTGGCAGACTGGGCCAAGGGAAATACAAAGTCAGACCTGAGCGTTCACTGTACTGTACTGTACTGTACTGTACTGTACTGTACTGCAGCCCCTTATTTTTCATAATCCTACAGCTTTCATTAACCTGTCACCACTGGCAAATTTCCATTGGACAAGAATATGTGACTATGTTGCATGAATCTGACTCGAGTTGACCAATAGGAGGGGTAGGATTTGTGTTCATGATTTTGACTCATCACCTCCTAGAGAGTGTGAGTCCTCCAAACCTCTGTTGTCCCGGCTGGAACAATGAACCAGGCAGAAACAGTAGGGAGGCTCAGCAAGTAGGGAGTGCTGAATTTCCCCTATTTCTCCACCCACCTGAAGCATGGTTCAAGATGGGCACCCTGAAGAAAAGCCGAGAGGAACAGGGAAGGGAATGGAGGCGGATGAAGGTGGAGGGAGGAAAGCAGGAGATGAGCAGGAGGCAGGATGCGTTTAGGCAGAGGAGGTAGAGCATGAGAGGAGGTGGCAGATAAGGAGGAAGGGATGAGAGATGAGTGGATAAGGAGAGTCAAAGGAAGTGCAGGATCCAAAGAGGAGGAAGAGAGGGAGGAGGAGGAAAAGGCAAGGGAGTAGGAGGAGTAGGAGGTAGTTCTCCTGCAGACAGTTAGAGGAAACAAGCGTCATTACCTTTTTATCCCAGGCACAATGGATAGCTGACCTGCCTTCTACTGTTAACATGGAGAAAAATGGAGGAGAGGAGAGGAGAGGAGAGGAGAGGAGAGGAGAGGGGAGGAGAGGAAAGGTGGGAAGGAGACATTTTAAGAAATGTTATGAAGATAGGGGGAGTGGATTGAGGGTGAAACATGATTCAGTTAGAACAGAAAAAGAATCCAAGTCCAAGAAATTATTTATTGACTAATAGACATATGTTTTGTCAACTAAGTGAAGTGTTGCTGAATCAACAACTGCCTTTCCCACATTATAATGGAATATAATAATGCAAAACGACTCGTTTAAATCCAGTGTTTAGTGACTTTTTAGTGTTTCAAAGACCAACACATATTTGTAAATGCTGCTGTGATGCCACATGTGTTTACAATTTAACAGGAAATAGCTAATACAACAACAAAAAATCATTTAAAGTGATAAATCAACTAAGTCTTCATTTTATTAAGAGCTAGCTGCTGACTAGTCAGAAATAGTGGGGAATTTTCCAAGAGGCAAAAGCAAACAAGTAAATAAAGGAGAGGAATATTGTGGATGGAGTGACAAGGAGGGGAGAGGAAATAAAGGCAAAGGGGAAAACAGGGGGGGAGCAGTGAAAAGGGAATGCAGCCTGTCCTACAAAGGAGTGAATAAATCAGAGCTGCATCATGGTTGAACGGAGACGGACCTCGGGTTTCCAGGCCGCACTATTAGTTGTTGTTCCAGCAGGAGGAGGGGGCTGGAGGTCGGCCTGCTGAATGGGAGTTCGGCTGGCACTATGGCTAGGTGCAGAGCCAGGCTGTGCTTTAGCAAGGTGTGGGGACTTATTGCTGGCACTGCATGGGGACTGGACAAGATATGGTACTGAAGTGTTGGCTTGGGCCCGAGGGGCAGGGGTTAAGGCTAGGATAGGGAGAGACTACACACTAGAGCCGGGGGATGCCACAAACTCAGGGTTGGTGTTGGGAGAGTGTGCTCCTCCACAGAGAAGTGAATGGAAAAACGTGTCAATGGAACACAAGGAGGGAGCCTGTGAATAAACAGAACTGGTGACTCACCCTTTCTGGGATGGGAGAGACGAGCGAGGGTGGGGGTGTGAGGTACCAAACTGCCTTAACTACCCCAATACACACCAGTGTAAGCATTCATGCATGCACACGCATTCTCACTCACATATATCTCACACACTTGGCCTGGCCAGGACAAGCTGTCTATTGTCCAATCTCCTAACTAAAGCAATATCCTGGCAGAGCAGGAGCTTTGTATTTAGGGGATTTTAGGATTGCCGTGTAGAGTAGTGTGTGTGTGTGTGTGTGTGTGTGTGTGTGTGTGTGTGTGTGTGTGTGTGTGTGTGTGTGTGTGTGTGCTTGCGTGTGTGTGTGGGTGTGTGTGTGTGTGTGTGTGGGGGTAGGCATGCTCTGTGAGTTAGGGAACTTAGGACTAGTCTAGCAAGAGTTGAGAAAGACCTGGCTCTGAGTATCTTGTCGCCTGCTTGTCCACCGAAGCGAGTGAAGGTACCATAAAACTTGTTGCTGACTAACATGCATAAGCTAATTCACTCAGAAAATACACAACCTAAAAATCCATGCCCTGTCTTACATGCACAACATTGCTGAATTATCTCGACCGTCACTGAATTCAACAAAATACATACAGTACAACCCCCAAGAGGGACATGAGGGGAGAGAATGAGCTCTGCTGTTCACAAAGACAGATTAGTAGTGACAGCAGTGTGGAGAGTAGGTAGGCTGGAGATAGCTACCAGTATTTCCTGGAAGAGCTGCCAGTGAGGAGAGTCTCACAAAGCAGCTCTGCTGCGGCCTGGCTCCGGTGAATAGGCTGTGGAAATCTGCTAATCTAATCGCCTCTCAGCCTAATTGGCTGATAAAAACCCACGGCTGACTCAAATTACCACCTGATTTAAGGATTATGTTATCTACTGTATGTGTTTTCTACTGTATGTGGTTCAAAATGATCATTGTAAAGCCACCCCTAAATAATTGATAGAATTATTAGCATTATGAATAGAGCCTTTGCAATGTAGGTCCAATACTCAAATTCTGCATGCTGTAGGCAGAATTTAAAGGTTCTATGTGTAGCATGTTTAAACATCAAAATGTCATTGTTACCTTTGTATTATTACTGTTAACAAAATGAGACCATGGTCATGACGATTGGTAGCCACCATTTCACACCCATGGTATTGTTAGTGCTGGTGATTTCCCATAAAACCAGTTGCTTCCTGTTGCAAAGAGGATGTTGCTACTCCCCTCTCCCCCCCCGATATCTCAGCATGTGTTTGTTTTGAAGAGGTTTTCTCTTTCGCTTTACTGAAGACAATAAACATGTCGGAAGTGATGATTCCCATAGGCCTTTCACTCATTCCACCATCTACCATTGTGAGAAACTGTGAAAGTTTTAGCTCCATTTGCGCTTGAAGAACATTGGCCCTCCTCCAGTTTTGTGGATCCATCTCCCTTTGTGCCGTAAAGCAATCCAGCAGACTTCCCACAAAATCCGACCTGGCAGCACACAATGTCAAACGCAGTGCTTGTGGCCGATGAAGGCCACAAGCCGAAACGCGTTGGTCTAACAATAAAGTTGTTCTATATACTACAAGTGTTGCTGGAGTTTTGACCTTTTTAGAGGCTGCCAACCTTCTCAGCCATGGTCTCGTTTCTCTATGGTAATTATACTAATGTTTCAAAATTAATGTGGTAATGATTTAGTAATGTTAAAATGCTAAAACGGAGCATATTCAAATACCACAGTCTAATTTCTTTATTAAGTCTAAATGTAATGCTGCTGCTACTAAGAAGCTATAAAGAATGATAATGAACATTACTTTTAAAACGTTTACAGAGTATTGACTGTACAGACTGTTTACAATGTGTAGAAAAAATAAATCTCAATAAACAAAAATAGAGTGAAAGCATCATAAATGAAGAAGAATGAAAGGCTCAAAGTTGTAGAAGAGCAGGTAGAACAACAGTAGAAACACTGTAAGAAGTCCAGGCTGTAAAAGTATGCTTTCAAAAGGGGTTGAAAAGCTCTTTGGACAGCTAATTGCTAAATTAAGGTCCCTGATTATAGGCCCAAACACTTTTAGGTTTTAGACTTCAGACAGGCCAAAAGGACCCTTAAGGGTCACTCCAGTTCATACAAGATTAAAAGGTCTGTGACATATCCAGGGGCCAGACAGAGACACTTCTTAAAAGCGATCAGTAAAATCTTAAAATCAATTCTAAAACAATAAATCAATCAACGAAAACACTAAACATGTGATCTAGCCGTTTGGCATGAAAAGTAAAAGCTATACTATAAGGAGAAGTGAGAGGCACTATTGACCAAAATGAAGTGAGAAAAGTCACAGGCATGGGTGGCTTTTTACAGCTGAGAGATAAAATCACAATGATCTTAGAAACTGAGATGTGAAACTTTACAAAAAATTAAACTCATTACACAGAACAGCTTTCTCTATCTGTTCATCGCAGCTTAGATCAGCATCCAAGTTTGCTCCTGAACGTTTGCCAATTGGCTTCACATTCGCAGACAGTACTCAGATTGGTGTTAATCAAACTGATGGAGTTCAGATAGTCAAATAAGATTTTCTGATTTCTTTTTGTTTATCTGCAAGTTTTGAGACACACTTGCTTGTTTTTCCGCTTCTTAATAAGGTGAGATACATTACAGTATTCTTAAGTGTACAGGCCCACAATTACTGAACTATATTTCCTGTGTTAAAACCTCTTAATACATGTTTTCTTCTTTCATATACAACATACACCTGCTTCCCCATGAGTGAGCAGCCAGGTGAAACATACTGTGTCCCTTGTCTCAAATACTCAGCCCATCAAACATCCCTCTACCAGTCTGCTGTATTAGATGTGGCATAACAAAGCCTAATTGAACATGGTGTTCCCTTCCAACTGTGCAAGGAACAATGGTAATTGCTCTAATTAGAGTGGAGCTAAAGGTGACAAAGTTTTGTACATTGCCTCAAAATCTGCCACAGCTGTGTGGTACTTTGTGTACCTGCATGTTCAAAATCTTTCATTTAACACCTATGAGAAAGGTACAGTGTAAATGTGTGTGTGTCTGTGTGTGTGTGTGTGTGTGTGTGTGTGTGTGTGTGTGAGAGAGCGAGAGAGAGAGAGAGAGAGAGAGAGAGAGAGAGAGAGAGATAGAGAGAGAGAGAGAAATAGACAGAGAGCTAGAGAGAGAAAAAAGGCAAATTTACGACCCAAAGTGATCATTTGGGAGACAGCTCCAGCACACATATGAGAGGTTGTCATGGGGGCCTTCACGGAAACACAAGAGCTAAGCTATTATGCAAGTGCTTCCACCTGGAAAAAACATACTTCCAGTTTTACTCATGACATGACACTCCCCATCCCCAATACAAATGTGCACACACACACAAACACACACACACACTTCCTACCTTGGTGTCAACAATCGAGCAGGCAATCTGTTTAACATAGGCCAGGTCAGCAGTCTGGGGCAGCAGGACAGATTCTCTGGTCAGGCCAATCTGGATGATGAAGGACACCCCTGCTGGGGTGGGAGGTCCAGGGGGCATCATAGCCCCGCCAGGGCCCTGCCCTGCCCCCATGTCCACCACAGGAAAGCCCCCCTGAGTAGGGGTAGGGGGCATGGACATTGGGGTTCCCTGCTGCATCACCACGGAGCCTGGGGGCGAGGGGCCCCCAGGGGGGAAGAAGACCTGGGCCATGGGCCCTGAGGGCATACATTGAGGGCTAGCGTTGGCCATTTAGGGTCCTGTCTGCTGGCCGCCTGAAGCTCACAACATACACACTCACAGACACACACAGGTGCAAAGTCTAGAATTCACAAAATCCCCACACTCATTCAAACTCTCAGTGAACGAGAGAGTGAGGGTGTGAACACCCTGGACTACACACACTCAAACATACACACAGTCAAGCAGGGAGTCCCGGTTCCTCTGTGTCCTGTGTCCACCCCCTCCCAGTGGATCAAGGAAGAGATCCCTATCCAGGAAGCAGTGTTTTTTCCTCCTTTCTGCCCTTCTTTTGCGCTCTCTCTCTCTGTTCGTGATCCGTTGTCAGACTTCTGCTTTCATTGCCCAGGCATGACAAGCATGAGCAATGTGTGTGACAGACTCATGAAAGAAAGACAGGCTGAGGGCAAAAACTACCCTCCTACTGGTTTTCCTGCTCCACCCCTCCCCTCTTTCACCTCTCTTGTCCAAAGAAGTTGTTCTGCAGAGGAGAAAGTCCAAACTTGCTCAGGAAACTCTCAGCGGAGGGAGAGAAAAACAAAAACAATGCCAAACTTTGTTGTGCTCTTCTCCAGCCTGAGTGACAAAATGGCCTCCTTAAACAGGAAACTGTGAGAATGAAGGAGAGCGAGAGACTGCACTCCTTTTACGAGTTAACTGTTTCAGTTTCAGCCCCAGTTCAGTCTTTTCTGTAGAAAAGCAGTGAGAGAGCGCGCGAGAGAGAGAGAGAGAGAGAGAGAGAGAGAGAGAGAGAGAGAGCTGTGTGAGGGTACCTCCCTCTCCCCCTCCCTCCTGCCCTCTCATCTGTGAACTTGCCACAGCCAAGGAGGAAGTGAAATGACTGATGCAGCTCTAAACCAATAGCATGTCAGGAAAGGTGGAGTAATTCTACTCAAATCTTGGTGATGTCACAGGCCCGCCCCCTGACTCCCTAGTCTACTCCCAAGCTTTTCCCTCCTCCCTTTCCTCTCTCTCTCTCTCTCTCTCTCTCTCTCTCACATTGGGGTAATTTGTCTTGTTTACCCCCTCTCCTAGTTGTGGCCAGCCTGGCTCCTCTTACACTGCCTGAGGGCCCATCACCACTCTCATAAACCCTCCCATGTCTTTCTCGTCTTCCTTCTCTCTTACTGCATACAGAGGAGCCTCCCTCTCTCTCTGTCCCTCTGTAAAAACACAGTGTTTTCTCACTGTCCTTCCTCTTGCCACCTTCTCTTTTCTCTCTGTATCTCGGTAGACACACCTCTGCCAGATTGCAGAATAGGACCACACCTATTGTTGAACTCTATTCACGCACAACTGGCTGGTCTTTAGTGGGAATAGGCCACAGTAAAATGGAGAACTCCACTTTAATGGCCTTGGAAAGAGGGAGTGGTAGGCTCCTATGTTACACACACACACAAACCAAGGAGTGTTTAGAAATTAGGCTTTGTTACCACAATCATCAACATGACAGTGACTCCTCCCCAGCCAGCCTCATCTTTGATAGAAAGCATGTGCTTTCCCTACAGCAAGGAACATGAACACTCCCTTTGGTCATGAAAACCTCTCTATATGGTAATGCTGAAAGTATTTGTTCACCTCTGTCTTACTTCTTGCCAGACCCATTATGCCATGCTACTCATAGTTGAATCTCACATTTTCTAATTTATTACCATTATGAAACTAGCCAATCATAGGCAAGCTACACTTTGCTTAAACAGTGAGGTGACAAAGAGAAACCTCCATTGAAGTATTTACTTACCAGCCAATATACTGTAGATAGTGGTTGCCAGGATCCTACTTTTCACCACAGGAGGGCAATGTTTCCATGATAGTTGGACATTGAATAATTTATACCAAATTAAAGATGAAGCTTGTAAAGCTAATTTGTTGGAGTTTTACCTCGAGATTGGTTTCATATTACAAATAGACAACCAAAACCACATGAATAAATAGTACAAATTAATTCAACAATCAGTGTTTGTGGACAAGATAATATTAGATGATGTCAAGGGAAGTTCTGTTATATATCAACAGTTGCAGTTGAGATGTACCTTGATATGCCCGGGACCTCCATGAAGATATGCCAAAAACGTAGCAAATCACTTGCCTTTTTTTTTTTTTAGATTTAGGCTGAAAGATACAAATTTTTGATCATTTTAACAATCTTAAGACAAATATTTTTGTTAAAATGTTAAAAGATCCTAAACCCCTACTTATTTGTGTGCTCAAATTATGCAGATTATCTATCATGAGCATTCATTTAAGATTACATGGGGCAGTGGTCAATTTTGGGAGGAAAAAAGTATATAGATGTAGTCTTTCGTTTGAACCCAGGTAGACCAAACGTAATATAGGCTCTCTAACAACTAAGCCTGCCTGCACCAAAGAAATTCTTACCCACCACTTTCAGTACTTTTATTTAAAAGTTAATTTTAAGTGGCTGAATTTCCCCAGACTACTATTCCATTATTATCATTTCCATTTTTACTTATTACTTATATACTTATATTTACTAAAGGATTTGTGTATTTCCATGTGTGTCAGGTTGTTTTTGCAAGCCTATAGTTCCTTATTGGGAGGGAGAGACGCTCACCACCTCATAGACAGCTGTAGAGCTATATATGAAAAGTCACAGTCAGCATGCATGAAAGATCACACAAAACACAGCTCTCAATTCACTGTACAAAACTTTCTTCATTTTTTGTGTTTTTCTTCCTTAATAATGACATACAACAGGGGACCCGTAAACAAAAAGAGAAAATGTCATTTGATACAAGCTAGAATGCAGTTCAAAAATATATATAATAAAACAAAATTAATAAAAAGCAGGTCTCTTATCCCTTGTAGTTAGAGGAAATAGTTTGAATACAGCTTAATATGATGTACAAAATATCACACAGTGATAAATTGCTATTAAAAAAATAAAAACACAAAGAAATGAGAGTCCTTTACCTTGGCCTCTGACTGATAACTGTCTTTTTTTGTTTTTGTTTTTTTACTTATTTTCTTCATTTTTCATGTTTTTTAATCATTTTGCTTTTTTACAAGTTATACATTGCCATTATCAATCACAAGCAGTTTCTATGCCTAGCAAGGAAGAATGATTCACTTATGATACTACAGTATTCTTACATCTTAATAATCATATTCATAATCAAAGAAAACAAATGCAACAAACAAAACATGAAAATGATGGACATTTACAGCACATCATGGCATCGCTAGTCTTATCATTTACAGCCTCCTTTTCAATTTCTTTTTCTTTTTTGATGTGTCATACTGATTTGTCTATTCTCAGAAAGGGGACATGGCTCCGAATGAAAAGAAAGCATCAGTGGATTTACAGTAAATCTAACTGGCAATAACTGTGGGCCATGGCCAGTCCCATGTAGTATTTACTCAACATTGGATAAGAAATACCTGCAAAACATTATTTCTGCACCCTGTCTGTCACCAATCCTAACCATCAATGAGATGTAATAATCCAGAGCTCATCTACTATTAGATGTAGTGCAACATGTAGCCAAATAGTAGTTAAGTGTCACAACAGTACACGATGCCCAGCAGCAATACAGTATTGTCGTTGCACCTGGTCGCTCTCTTTGACTGTCAAAGCAAAAGATGTACAGCTGAAAAACATCTGGTGTAAATTTGGATAAACAGCAGCCCACCGCCCTGTTTGAGAGAAAAATGTTTGAACTAAGATGGCCAGTGTCCCCAAAGATTGGGAGGGGAGTGTTTGCCTCTAGGCTCTGAACACTTAGATCTGCCCTCTGACCCCAAGAGTGACCCTGTAGTCTTGTTGAGGAGGTGGAGGCTGCCCCTTAACCAACTGATTATTTGATGAATCTTCTCATGGCTGTAGGGTCAGGAATGCTTATCAACTAATCTGAAAATAGGTCAGTTGTTAAGGGGCAACTTTTACCTAAAGCTATGTGATTGCAGGAGGGAGACAGGTGAGAGGGGTTACCGATTCTAAATGCGCTCCTGCAGTACTGTAGTCCCTAATGAGCCACTCTCGTCTCACAGAAACATTGTTTTCAGAATAGCACAGCAATGACAACAGTGACAGGAGAGGGCGGCCAGGAGCAGACTGGATGCTAACCGAGTCATGTCACCTCTGACCCGTACCGACACCCTCACTTCTCAGCTCAATGCAGTTCCATCTTTTCTGACTTTGATGAAACGATGGCAATTCTGTCTGCTTAGCTTAAGGATTAGGTAGTGCCAGGTTTCAAGTCTTTTCTAAAGAGAAGGGGGTGAATTTAAGGTGGGTTTTATTCTTTTGCCCTGGGGGCATTTTCCCCAGCATGCCTCTTTTGACACAGGAAGGAGAGACAGTTTCACACCATTAGCCCTCTGGGTAATGTGCTACTGTGCAGCTGCTGCACGTCATACAAGAGGGAACAGGAACCTCACCTCAATGCACAAGTGATGGTGATGTCACATGATAAGCTTCTCTAAAAACCTGAATAAATAACAAACAGGAACTAACTAGCCAGAACCAAGCACCACCCAAAAAACTGGCACTGACTTCAGGATGAACTGAAAAAGACAATCTGAACAGTTGTCATTACAAAACCATTTCAGTCAAGGTGGTCCTCACTGTGATATAACTATCATCAGCTCTGTATACACCACAACAAACCAGCCATCAATCCTGAAATGATAAAGGCCAACCTTATTCACATCAACCCAATGAAAAATAACCTGTAGGAACAGTGAGTGTTATTCTGAAAAATGGCAACTTACAGTATCTCAATACAGGTTAATGAAATGATTCAACAATGAAGTGTAATTTAAAAAAAAAAAAAAAAGCAGATTTACTCAATGAAGATCTATAGCCCAGTGAGTGAGAAACAAAGTCTCTCTCTCTCTCTCTCTCTCTCTCTCTCTCTCACACACACACACACACACACAAAACAGGTCCCTGATTCTGACTCAAGACTAACAAGGTCTTTCTTAGCACCGTGATTTAACTAGTGCACATGCAAACACACACACACACGCACGCAAACACACACACACACACTCTCTTCTGTACAGTAAAAAGCGCCACATGGCATAATCTGTAGCACTTCCTTAGAGTATACAGACTGACCTTCCACCCCTCTAGCATAGAGACAGTAACTGCGCTCACATGATATCTATCTTTAGTTGGTTAACACTGGGTGAGAACGGTCGTCTGCAGAAAAAGAGCGAAAATTGTACATCTGTCATGGTGATGATAATGCTTCCTCAACAGTGGAAATAGGTTCAATCATCTGGTACAGCAGAGTAACATTTCATCTCACACAAATGCGCAAACACTGTGGCAAGCAGACATACAGGTAGAGGCAGAATCATGCACACTGTTTAAATGGGGACACTGTAATACCCAGACATACAAAACAATGACTTGGTGTCTTGGCGATAAAGTTGAAATTAAAGCTATTTGTCCAACACTGGTTAGCGACTGGCTAGTGTCTCCTCACACACAACTAAGTATGACATTCTCCAACCCCAAATACTACGACACACACACTCGTCTGGAGTCTTTGGAATGTAATACATTGATTCCCTATGTAGTGGTTGGTCAGGTGGCTTCTGCCATCACTGGGAACGGTACTGTACTTAGGCATGCCTACATTATGTTAGCCACAAGTGAGTTAAACTTTGTATTTATTATAAAAAAAAAAAAAAAGCAAGACTTCAAACGAAATGTGGTGGTGCATTTGTGCGTTCCGTGTGCTGTGCACGTGCATGTGAGTGTTTCCTTGGGGATTCTCCGTAAATGTGAGTAGTGTCAGCAGTTCAAGCACACAAACACACACAGTGCCTTGTAATAACTCGGCGGACTGAAAAAAGCGGAACTGAATATTGTAGTGTAGAAAAGTGTTACTCCAAACATTAATATTTGAAAACTGAGCAGCCAGAAACTTGAAGTTATAAAAAGCGGTATGATTAGTATCACAACAAGTCACTGAGGCATCATAGAACAGTGAGGAATTAAGGGAAGTGATGTCCTGTGGCGATGACCCAGCCAGTGGGGTGCAGGACGAGTGTGTGTGTGTGTGTGTGTGTGTGTGTGTGTGGGCGTGTGTGTAAGCAGGTGAGGTTTGTCCTTTGTAGTCTTCAGTCTCTTTTGGCCCAGTTGTGGTTGTAGGACTCT
This sequence comes from Centroberyx affinis, assembly GCF_046629955.1. NCBI lineage: Eukaryota > Metazoa > Chordata > Actinopteri > Beryciformes > Berycidae > Centroberyx > Centroberyx affinis. Next base: position 18,140 of record NW_027281959.1, read on the forward strand.
ATAGGCAGAAAAGGGAGGTAAACAATATTAGACCAACAGCTATTTTGGAATTGCTCATGTCAGTCCTGCCAAGGCAAACATTTACACCCATGTAATTAAAAGTATATCTGATGTGGTAATCTATAATTGCAAAAATGCACTCAATACTGAGTGTCAAGATAGACAAAATACACAAACTCAAAATCCTCCTTGTCCCACACCCCTCTCACCAGAATGATGATAGTGCTGTCAGACAAAGATCTTGGCAAGTGCGTCTGCGCCAGCGCTGGCGATGAAGGGCTGGGAAGAGTGGAAGGCCACATCGTGGATGGCCTCGTCATGCTTCTTCCTGTGGGCCGTGATCTCCTGCACGCACGTCCTGTTGTCGAGCATCCATAGGCGCACTGAGCAGTCGTGGCCTGCAGGGGGCAAGGGGGGGCAGACACAGTTATCAGGGGGCAAAGGTCACAGTAGAATACATGATACAAGGTTTTAGAAGTCAGATTTAATACACTGCTTCTTCTAGATGCATTTTGCATGGTAACATATTAGTCTATTCTAGTAGATTTCAGGTTGTTCAGTATTTTTTTGTATCAAAACATGACCTCCCTTTTGCTTAGTCTGAGGATGTAGAGTAGAACTGTAGTGTTTTTTAATAGTTTCCATGTTTTGATAAACCAGTATTTTTTTTAACCTCACTTGCAAAACACTGTCCTTTTATCTCTCCTCTATGTTTTTTCCCAATTTGTGTTTTTATCAGTACTATGTTTTATCACTGTGCAAACTAACTATTTATCAGAGCCTTAGAGCTCCAAACTGGTTTGGAAAATTTGGCATAACATTTAAAATATCATAACAGGAAAATATATTCTACTGGTTGTGTGTAATTCTTACAATGTCCTTGATTTTTTATGGAGCCAAAAATAGCTGAACTGCAAATTAGACTGTGCAGAACATTTCAGAATGCTAGTCAATACGTTTCACATTTTGAATAAGATTTTGATTATATTTTGAATAAGATTTAGATTCAATGCAACTCCTTATCCTATGGGAAGCCAGTGTTTTCCAGTTGTGTGCCACCACAGCAAGGAAATTACCACCACTGCTCGAGAAAATGTGACATTAAAATTAGCATTGTAATATAGTCTTAAAAACTTGTCTAAAACAAAAGTAAGTGCAGTCCACATAGTTTAGAAACATAACTTAGACCCAAACAGCGACAGATATGGGACAAAACTAGAATTACCCCCCCCCCCCCCAAGCACCACAACTGCATAAAATTACAGAGCAAACACTGAAACTCCATTCAGAGATGTTCAGATAAACAAGGTTCTATTGTGTTATTGTGGTAGGAGTGTTAGTAATGGTAGCTGTTTGGTACTCACTGCCAGAGATGAGGTAAGTGCCTTTAGGGTCTGTAGTAAGACAGGTGACAGCATCCAGGTGGGCCACCATTGAGTGGACCACTTTACCTGTGCAAACACACAAAACCAAATCAATCATGCACATTCACATTCCAGAAAAAAAAGTATTGTCTATAGATCTTAAAACCTTAAACTGGGAATTAACGGATTACATTATGTACATACCTGTCTTGTTGTCTAGGAAGCGGATGGTGCGGTTCTCATGTGCAGTGATGGAGATCGGCTCAGATGGGTGACTGACCACACGGTTGATCAGCTCGCTGCCTGCAGAGGAAGACAAAGACAAACAACTCATTCTACTTTCATCTCGTCTCTCACTTAGGAAAAAGAAAAAAGGACAAGAGAATATAATGAGCTTCAGACACGCTTATTAGGAGAACATGTTTATACAGAATGTGTGATAGCTACATTACAGCTAGGGGGGGCAAGAGGACCGAGGAGACATGGGCAGAAGTGGGCAGAAGTCACATGTGCAGTGAGAATAGTAACCTTGAGGTTGCAGACTCATGCTACATGAGCTGCAGCAGCAAGCAGAGTCTCGCAACCAGAGCAATGCCGTTGAGGAAAATATAAAACATAACAAGGTAAATATTGGACTTTTGGACCTACAGTACAATCGTTTGGCTACAAAACACTTGGATTATGCTGCACAAGCTGTTTGGAGAAATTTGATGCACATTTTATGCTTTTTTGAGCTTTGGAAAAGCTGGCTCTGTTAATAGTTTGGGAGACGGCCAATATAGAACTACGGGGGCTAACCTGCTCTGTGTTTGGCAGTCATACAAGTGGAGTTTTGACTGACATGGGAGTGAGTACATAATGACTGAATCTCCATTTTGGGGTGAACTATTCCTTTCAGGGCAACAGACAGAAATATCACTCAAATATATTGTTACATCAGTCTGCTCAGTCCTCTCAACAGTTACTAAGTAGGTGTTGGGAGCAGAACATACCATCCTTGGTCTGCGTCTCTAGCACCATGATGCTCTGCTCTGTGTTGAGGTCATAGAGCAGCGTCTCACCGCCGTCAAATGACACCACCACCTGGTTAGGGTCAGAGGTCACAAAGGCCACCGAGGTGGGCGTGCCGTGCTCTGGGAGAAGATAGAAGAGAGGTTGGGGTTTGGATACAATACATACATACAAAGCACACACAGTCACGCACACCAACACAGCTACCTTTCTCCTTATTGAAGACGGACAGGCAGGGTGCAGAGTTCTGGGGGTCCCAGATGCGAACAGTGCCGTCGGCCGAGCACGAGGCCAGACGATGCTGGGCTGCAGAGTAAGCCAGACCCCACACACTGTCCTCATGACCTGCCAGCACACTGCTCTCGATGCCAGGATCTGGGCAGACACACACACACAGACAGAAAATAAGACACATACTTCTGACTGAATATTAGTATCACTTGGGGGTGATTCCTGAGTAACAGGCAGCTGAGACTGACCGTAGTTGTCGTAAGGATCCACGTTGAGGTCTGGGATCTTCCAACACCGGACGGTTCCATCCAGGCCTCCGCTGTAGCAGGATTCTCCGTCCTCACCCATGGTCAGAGACAGGACAGCTCCACTGGACAAAAAGAAAAATGGATCAGAGGGCGCACTGTATGGGTGTACTTCAGTGACAGTGTGTGCGTGCGTGTGTGTGTGTTTGGTGTGTGTATGCGTCAAGACTCGGCTCACCTGTGTGCTCTAAATGTGTAGATGGGCTCAACATCCAGCGCTGCATTCCTGTGGAAGGACACAGTCTATTAGTTTTGCTCTTAATATTAATTCTCCGCTGTGTTCTCCGTCTCGTCTTTACATTCGTATCTGTCCTTGTGCTGCTTGTAAAGCACCTGGAGCTGCATTCTACATGCTTGAAAGGTGCTAAATAAATAAAGTTTATTCATTATTATTATTGATATCTTTTTCCTAATTTTTCCCCTAGCATTCTGTATGGATCTAAGGATTGTTGTTCTTACTTCTTGGAGTGCATGGCCTTGTTGAGGTTCCACAGTTTGAGCGTTCCGTCCTCGGAGGCTGTGAGCAGCACCGCCTGGCTGGGGTGAAAGGTCAAAGCGCGGATGGCGTCAAAGTGGCTGCGTAGCGTGAAACGAGGGTTCCACGTCTTCTTAAACTCCTCCCTGTTATCCTGCATCTGACAGGACACACATTTAAAAGGGATGAGTGTGTGCGCGAGTATTTAGGTTAGATTATACCCTGGGTGTCAAACAGAACGTATGCGTAATTACATCCATGGAGAGATCGTTGTCATTGGCAACAGTGAGGTCGGCCAGCTCGCCCAGGTTCATGTCCCCTCCCCCGACAGCGTCCATGATGAAGACGTCAGAGGAGAAACCCAGGGCGCCACCTGCAGGTCCGCAGGAGGAAGGGCACAACAGTCAATATTGCAACATGACTCTCCGTCATCACCCTACCACTACAGGCTAAGATTACTGTAAAAACTAGCACTGCTTCTCAGAACTCTTTGGCAAATTCATGCATCCTCTCACCTCACTTGCTCCCACAACACACTACCAGTCAAATGTTTGGACACACACATTTTTCTTTATTTTTACTATTTTTCACACAGAACAATAGCTAAGACATCAAAACTATGAAATAACACAAATGGAATTGGGCAGTGACCAAAAAAGTGTTAAACAAATCAAAACTTTCTCATATTTTAGATTCTTTAGAGTAGCCACCGTTTGCCTTGATGGAAAGGCAAAGGCTTTGGAAAGAAATTCATACATAGGCATCAACTTCACTATTTATATTTGTCTAAGAAACACATTTCAAGCATTTAAGCATAAGCCTTTAGATCAAAATGGCTTTAAGATAATGAAAAACATAGTACATTCAATCAGGTCCAAACATTTGACTGGTAGTGTATGTACTGGTGCAAACACTGGTGGGTATGGGAGTTACCTAGTAAGTTCACCCCTAAGTGAGTTTTAAAATTGAGACAAAGGGAGAGGAAGCAAGACAATGTATAAGTTTGAGATTCAACCTATATGAACTACGATCATGCGACTAGGAGACAAGGGAGACTGCGGGAGAGGACTTGGGCGTAGTGTAGAGTCTAAAGTTTCCTATGATGCATACGGTCGGGTTGGGGGGAGTCTTACCTTCCCCGGATCGAGCCTGTCCCGACACAGAAGGGGGCGGGGTAGGTTTAGGGGGGAAGTCCGACATCATGCCTTGTAACTTGTTCCTGCGGTTCTCTGAACCCGGCAAGAGGAGAGAGACACAAAACATCCAGTCATGCAGAGAGGTGGAAGGAGGAGAGAGAGGCAGACAGATGGACAGAGAGAGGCGAGAGAGATACATACATGGAAAGGGGAAGACAAATGGAGACAGGAGGCAAAAAGATAGAATATATACATTAAATACAGGACATACAAACTGAAAGAGTCTTCCGATGAGAAGAGAAGATGAAATAGATAAAAGCACAGAACTTTAAGAAGACAGTAAATGTGACTCAAAGAATGAAACCTGGACATACAAGAAGACAGCGCAGCATGCATGAAAACCTTTCAGATGACCCCGGACCACAGATAATCACAGACTCTGGACAGAAATGACAGCCACACAAATCCAAAGAGTGACAGACTGAGAGGTCGTGAAACAGGCCAGAGAGACAAGTGCTTGGGAAAGACACTGGTTTTATTGACAAGTAGAGATGCCAAGACACAGTGAGAAAAAAAAAAAGATAAAAAGGTGTGGGGTGTGGGGGGGCCGGGCAGAAATATACAGAAAAGACAGATGCACTCGTGGCAGTGATTTTGGCAGTGCTGGTGCTGATGATGTTGCTATGGCAACAGCGTACCTAACTCCCGTCCGTCCCCCGAGATCCGGGCCTCTCCCGCCCCCTCCCCCTCCTCCCCCGAGCCCAGGAAGTCAAATTCGCTGAGTGCATCTTCCGAGTCGTCTTCATCCTCCTCATCCTCAGGGTCCAGGTCCGTGGTCATGGGCTCCGAAGCCATCTGGACGGAGGGTCAGGGAGAGGGACAAAGAGAAGGAGAGGAAGAGAGAATAACACTGTCACTCATATGAAAAGTCAGGGACACAGTTCAATCGAAGGGTCTATGTGTGATTTCTGGTCCAATGCTGGCCTCTGTCGTTCAGCGTTGTCATTGCAACAACATTGCCTGCCGTAAAGCGAGACCATCAGCAGCATGGTGGCGCTGGTTGGACTGCTTCAGAATCAATACCAATGAACTTTATATCATGTTTTACACAGTTAGCGCATTTCTTTTTGTTCAATGGACGGCTTTCCATGATTAGGATCCTGACATTACCACAATTCCCGTTGTCTGTGGATTTTTGGAACATATCGAAGGTAAGGAGTCACTATTTTGTGTGTGGAGTAACACTACATCCCTGTTGCATAAATGGGCCGCTCCGTTAAAATTTGAGCTGTTAGGAAGATTATATACAGGCCAAATTTACCAGAACACCCTACCGATTAGTAATAAAGTCTCAAATTATATTTCCCGATATTTCCCTGTGTTTTTTGCCGATATGCAAGGCAAAAACAATTGCCAGATTTTTGAGCGGACCTTGGTGTGGTAGGAGGGCCTTCAAGCAACAACAACAACAACACAGCCTCAGCCCACTCCTGTGTTTTTGAATGCAGAAATCTCTGCAGCATGTGCGCTGTAGCTGTTCACTTTGTTTCACTACCATTCGGGAACCTCTGCTGATATTTACTAGTCATATTATGCTTCAGTAAAGCAGAAATATTACACATAGACCCTTTAATAAACCTAATATTTTTTATGATGTTCAATAGTTCAATAGAGTTTTATAATAATTCAATAATCATTAATCATACCTTCACACGAGACTTCTTGTTCTTGCGCGGTCCGTCGATGCAGTCGGTGGCCATGCCCTGGAAGTCGTCTTCCTCATCACTGTCATCTTCATCATCATCCTCACAGCCATGCAGGAAGGGGATCTTGTCCAGCACTGAGCCACCCAGACGTTCCTTAGAGCTTTCCTTCCCCGCGTTCCTACAAACACATGCATGCTTTAGCCTCTCCAGTCCAAGCTGAGTAGAATGGTCAGGCAGCACATTTATCACAGCACCTTATAGTGGTGGGCGGTACGGCCTTTATATCTTGAGATTTTTTACATTTTGTACAGTAACGGTGTGTATCACATCATAGTAGTTTTTCTGTTAATGTCATTTGAAAAATGTTTTATGAGTACAAGAACTCTGTAGGAATGCCTGTTTTTCAGCTCAGGTTTCAACTTATTTACCTATTTAAGGGCAGATATCAGATCTGCAGTATTTTGACTTTTATCTGAAACACTCACGTAAACTTTTTGATGAAGCTACAAAAAGTTTGCAATATTCATACTCACGTTTCATCTTCAGGTGGGAAAATATGTTGCTGGCAACGACAGATGCTCAAGCTCTTGACAGATTTCTGCAGTTTTCATAACCTAACAATGTTCGTGTGATGGAGGACGCCACCCTTTTTTAGACAATCTTTTCTTATCTTTGTTCTATTGGCTTTCATTTCGTCAGACAGTAGGTCTCCGCTTACATAAACAGAGACACATGGGTGCTACTTGCAGCCCTACCCACTTGTTCTCAGCAAATCTGCGACTAATGACGAACTGTTTGACGTCAAGTCTGTAGAAAGTTAATACGTCCACATGGCTAATGTTCAACCAAAGATTGCTCGCCTAAAGCCTTTCTGGCTCATCCAGTAGAAACTGTACAGGCAAATCTGAGCCTTAGCACAGATTTCTATCGATATATTGTTTCTACTAGTATACCGGCCACCACCAATACCTATCACACTGGAGTAGTGACCCAGGAAATACAAAGTGGACCGTCAGTGTTAAAGGGTCAAACAGGGTAAGTCATCCATGCAAAACGAGCATGGTGAAGAGTTGAGATCCAGTCAAACTTTTCTCCGCTTAGTGTGAAAGTTCAGCACCAGAAAGTACATCGTCTTAAGGTGACAACCCAATGCACAAGGCTCGGTGTGCACTGCCTCCTACATGGATTGACCCAGTTCAGACTACCATAATATTACCAGATCATGTGTGGGAAAGCGGGTATTGGCCAAGAAGATTCCCATACCCATGGGTGTGCAGGTGTGTGTGTGTCTGCTTCCAGAGAGTCTCACCTCTTGATTTGCTCCTCTATCTGTCTGACCAGCAGGGACTCCCCCCCTGCCAGGGGCTCAGGCTCGGGAGAGGCTTCAGTGGGTGGGGGGCCATTAGCCTCAGGGCTGCTCCGCCCCAGCAGGGAGCGCACACGCTTGGAACGCATGTCCAGGATGGTGTCTGAATAGCCCACCTCCTCAAGATACCTACATACACGGGAAAAAGCACAAACAGACACACACACACACACAGAAATTAGACGAACCACTCTAGACCAGATTACAAATTTAACATCAAGGATAACATCTTTAACACTGATGGAACACTACTGAAAAGAAAGGAACTCTTGAGGGAGAAGCCTTACTTGCGTAGTAGCTGACGTCCCTCCTTCCAGGACATCTGATTGGCCGGCTCAGAGTCCGATTCAGCCGGCCCATTGGGTACTACAGAGAAAAGGAAGGATTAGTCAAGAGTGATGCAACAGCAAGGAATAACCACAAATTAAGCAGAAGCAGAGAAAAGCAGAAACTTTGAGTTGCCCTAATAAAGCAGGGACACCAGCTGCTAACACTACAACATGAGTAAAAGAAACACCATCAGATAAAGAGACCTAAACTTATCCTCTAGAATATTTCCACATAGCATCTAAAAGCTTGATTAAACGTACATTGGTCTGCCTCTGTCTCTGGTTTCTTGTCCCCGGGACTCTGGTCGTTGCCTGTCTTCAGCTTCTGGTGTTTGGCCCTGCAAATACACAAACCACCACATGAGGGCAGCATTACAAGTGAATTCTAAAAATTGTTGTCGCTATCTCCAAAACATGCAAAACATTAGGATGGATGGCTGGGTGGCTGGATAAATAGATATGTAGAGACAGAGATGGAAAGACAGAAGACAGAGTTTGCGTGCGTTTGTCTCACCTCTCTTGTTTGAGTGCGTACTCCAGCATCTTGATCCGCCTTACCAGGTCCTGTTTCATATTTTCCTGCCCTTTCCTCTCACCCTGAAGGAACGCCACCTGAGCCTGCAAACACAAACACACACACACACACACACACACACACACACACACACACACAGCAAGAGAGAGAGGTTGGTAAGGAACACACAAAATACCCTAATGACATACCACACACACTCAGTAACACACATGTACACATACAAACACACACACTAACCCAATTTAGAATGACACATCTGCCACAGCTGCATTGAAACGGTTGAAAAGCAAGCATTGTTTAGACTAGTGAGTGGTGCGTTTGATATTTGCATCAAAAAAGATCACAAGCAGAATGTGAAGGGAGAGAGTTTGGTGAGAGACAAGCATAACAAACTTGACTTCTCAGAACCCAGAGGAATAAGTAGAGGGTTGTGGAGCAGGGCTCTTATTTTTAACTTCTCCTAACCAAGGGCTCACCACGCATCTGCAGAAGAGGACAAACAAGACACAGACTGGCCCCATTCAAATACCCACTCTCAAGACACATCCTTCCTTTGTCTGCTTCCTTTTTCACTTTCCGTCCTTCTTCCTTCCGCTCTGAGCTGATAAATTCTTACCTTGAGAAAAGAGACCGTGCTTACCACTTGTCAAGCAATAACAATATTCAGGCCAAGCCACAGAATGGAGGGGAAGTAGGAAGGAAGAACGTGATCATAAGAGAATGCACAGTAAACTGCACCTTCAAGCTTTGACGAGGATTATCTTTAGACAGGGTCTTCCCTAGGGTAAGCCATCCTGAGGTAAGGCTTGACAAAGATATGAAAAGGCTTCCTCGGAGTGGGTGGAGAGATTATTTTCTACTGAGAAACACATTTACAACACAGATTTCAGAAATGCTATGCTTTTCACCAGGTGACGTTTGACAGTGGGCAAAAGGAAACTTAACTCTGGCAATGAAGGAAAAGAGAGCAGAACTGTGGTTCACAAGAACCAGGATACAGGCCGCCCTCTACTGGATGGAGGAGAAAAATGCCCCAGTGGAAAAAACAACAGTGATCCCAGTTGGAAGTAGATTAAGGAGGCCTAACTCTAGTTAAGCAATTCTCAGTATTTGAATGGAGTCAATCGTAGGGACAATAGTTTGGCATCCTTTTACCGTCTCCTCTGTCTCTCCCTCTCTGTCTGCCAAGTGGTGCTGGAGCCTTTGATACCGCTTGTTTTACAGTTCATTTCTCCTCTGCATGCCCATGTCTGTGTTCGTGCCCATGCTCCCACACACACACGCACTTCGCTAAAACTAGAGCAGTCTAAAAACACTGTCTCATGGGGCAGGCACTCGGTCTACATGAGAGGGGAGTCAATCACCCAGGAAAACACACACACACACACACACACACACACACACACACACATAGCAGTCATGTAACCAGCAACCAAGGCTAGTGAAGGCAGGGAAATCTGCTTAGCAAACCTTACTGCTGCTGATGAGTAATCCTGATTAATGCACCATGGTTTTACATGCTCATCTGAGCATTTTGGAGATCGTTGTCAAACCTAGCATGTCAACGCTGTATGCACGATTTAGGAGGTCAAGGGATACAGATAGCTTAATGTGGTTTATACTTGTCATAGGCTATATAGAGTCACACATATCCAAAATGTAAAAAGAATATATGCACCAGTAATAATAACAGCAGGAGTAGCTTGGTGATCCCAAACTAATGACACCATCTAAGGAGCTTAAAATATCCAACTCAGAACCACTGAAAGGATGGGTTGAAACGCAGTGTAAAAAGGGGTTTTAAGCATGTCCCTTTAATAAGAGTAACTGTTCAGATGTAGGACTGTAACCTGCTGTGGGTCAGGTAGACGGTACTGGCTTTGGGTACAACCAGTCAGTAAGAGAGAGAGGCGCGGAGAGGAATGTGTCTAGTTTACCCTTAAGGGGCAGGGCATTGCGTATCTGCTCCTACTCAGACAGACGAGCTACAACCTGCTCACACACAAACACACAAACAGACACACACACACACACACACACACACACACACACACACACACACACACACACACACAGAGAGCACAGATAAGCATCACACCCTTGTGTGCCAGTGTCACGCTGTGTTCCTAGAGAGACAAGTTCCCACTGGCCTTTGCCTGCACTGGCGCCCGACAACCTCACATCACTGACAAGGCCATGATAGAGAGTAGGCTGCATCCATACACAGATACACACGCACGCACACCCAAATATTCACACACTCAGCACACACTCAAACACAAACACACATCCAGGAAGAACCAGCCTTTCCAGATACGTTAAGGCAGCCAAAGACAGAGGGATGACTGTGTGAAAGATTGTATTGCAGGCCCAACCATGTATAATTCCCCGTCTATTCCTTCACAAATCACTTTCATTCTTTGGCTATAACCCTTATTTTACTTAAATTACATACTTAATTTTCTTTCTCTTACAAAACGGCAGGACTAAGGGGATTGAATGGATAAAATAGGACGTTAGGGTAGACTCATTTGCCAAAGCACTCCTAGACATTAGGCTTCCTCAGGGAAGAGAAGGATGTATCTGAGATACTGCACAAAAGTAGAGCCTGCACACTGAAAGCTGTTCTCAAGGTGTATGAATTTATTAACATTAATTTCACGTGCGACGTTTCAAACGAACAAACTGCTCTTCATCAGACTAGACAATTGAGTGAAGAGCTAATGAAGAGCAGTGAGCACACGTATTGCTTTCAGCTTTAAGCTTGAGGACTCTACTTTTGTTTTGTTTTTCTGTCCGGCACCGGCTGGTTTAGATTGGGATGTGCTTGTTTATACTCTGTTCTGTACTTGAAATATTGAAATAGGTCCTGTGTGTGGGACCGGGGCCAACATTGGAGAGGCTGGGCCTTCCATTCATCACCTAGTGGAGTAGAGGTGTTTTTCCTAAGAGCACAGCTCCATACACGTCAAATGACACTTGAAATAAAGGCCACGATGGATGAGGTGCCTTGAACAGTCACTACAGATTCAGAGCAGGTTGCAACACATCACTAATTCTACAAATTGAATTATGCTAAAATAAACTGGTATAAGTTTAAATCAAAGCCATGCTCAGGAGAAACAATATGAAATGAAACTTTGGTTTTTGGATGTCTATTTGTGTAGCCTTGCCCACTTTCACCCTGAGGTTATGCTCTTTGTATTCTGTTGGTAAACTAACTATAGGGCTGATTGAACTTCAAAGAACCCTTGGTGACAGCAAACCTGTGGTGCCGTCTGATCTCTCTGTGCTGCAGGGGGCCCTTCCTCCATGTAGCCTACTGCTGCTGACCTTTTGAGAGTTTGGCGTAATGAGGAGAGCTGACACATTTAGCCTACTCCGTCAGTCCCTCTCTCCTACTAGCAGAACAGGGTCAAGGGCAGCTTTCCTCTGCCTCTCCTCCACTGGCCGCCCTCCATCCCCTCATCCCTTCATCCCCAAGAGAGAATCCATGAGCCAACAAGTAGAGCACTCAACTTTTCTAGGACAGTGCTTTGTGGCTCTGTGTGTGAGTGTGTGTGTAGTAGGTAGGTAGAGAATGGCATCCGAAACTGTAGGCTCACTGCCTATGTTTGCTTAGATGATGCTTAATAAGCATCCAGAACCAAAACTGTTATGTCAAGTATGTGATTGAGAGAGAGGCGGGGAAAAGCAAATAATGAGCTTTTCATGATACAGTGGAGTTGCAGGGAAGAAAAACATAACCATACAGCGAGATACAACAGTAGAGAGAGATGTAGATAGAGAGAGAGATGTAGAGAATGTAGAAAGAGATGTAGAGAATGTAGAAAGAGATGTAGAAATACAGAGAGAGATGTAGAAAGAGAGAGAGGTATAGAGAGAGATGTAGAAAGAGAGAGATGTAGAAAGAGAGAGAGATGGGGGGAGACAGAGAGAGAGAGAGAGAGAGAGAGAGAGAGAGAGAGAGAGAGAGAGAGAGAGAGAGAGAGAGAGAGAGAGAGAGAGAGAGAGAGAGAGAGAGAGAGAGAGAGAGAGAGAGAGAGAGAGAGAGAGAGAGAGGCTTTGGCAATATTGTCTGTGAACTTTCATGCCAATAAAGCACATTGAATTGAATTGAGAGAGAGGCTACGGGAGTTTTCTGAGCCTGCATGGGCGAGAACGTACTATAATAGTACAGTACATATGGATGTCATATGTGTGTCATGGCTGAGAGCACAGAGCTATTAATTAGAGATGTGTGTACCCAGGGGCCCCCTGGGCCACACTCAGCAGGAAGTGATGTCATCTGGGTCACCAGTAATCTATTTTACACAACTACTGAAGCTGTTAATGAAGCCAACTTGATGAGAATGAGGAGAATACAAAGATGGACAGAATAGGTAGAGGTCTCCCCTGTTCCCTCAAGTCCATATCTAAATGTGAGTGTCTAGTATGCAGTGTTTGCCAATTAAATCATAATAAGTATCAGGCTATAACAAGCTAATAGCAAGGAAGACTTGTTCAGAGACACACACACACACACGCAGTTTTGGTGTGATTTAAGAAAATATGTTTGCTGTTCTCTAGTCTGGTATGTTCACCATCATTGTGAGATGAAAAGAACCAGGCTGGCACAGACAAAGACAACTGTGACATTCAATAGAAATTTGTCTAAACAAAACAGCGCTAAGACTAGAGAAAGATCTGAAAAGCGGCTCCATTGTATGTCTGGGACAACAGGCATTTTGTGCGTGTGTGTGTGTGTGCATGTGTGTGCACGTGTGTGTGTGTACGCGCGTGCTTATGTGTGTCTGAAGGACAGAGGGCCAAGGCCGCTGCCACCTGTCCCCTGTGCTGTTGTCCCATGGTCCTGCGGGACGTCCCACCTGGCCCAGAGAGGAGAGGGCTGCATGCCTGGCCTGTCACTGGAGACACGGCACCACAGGTGTTCTGCTTTAACGACCCGATTCACACCAAAAAGCACACTACACAACTACACAGACGCCACATGCTGCATTACAGTCACTCACACTCACACACGCTAGGCTACAGTCATGGGCAGACACACAGAATCACACTACAGAGTCACAGTTTCCAGGCAAGATGATAGTGTCCATTCCTTATCACATAGTGCTGATGATTTTGCGTGTGGTTTGCTTTAGCAACCTTTAAAAGTCATGCATGCTGCAAGTGCACTAAATGCCATGCGTAGGCTACATGTGAGCTAACCATGAACACGTGTGTGATCCGCTAACTCCGCAGGACATGGCCAGAGGGCGTGCTAACTGGCATGTTGAGAGCCCTGCGAGCACGTTGGCAGCATAGCCCCCCTCCCAGCCTAGGGCTCTCTTAATGTAAGCTAGGTCAACGTTTGAGCATGGCACTCCAGCGCTCCTCTCTGTCTTTCAGCCCAGGACTTGGTGCTAATTGTACCCGTGAAACCAGACCATGTGCAGCAAATACACACAAGCACACCACGTTCCATAACAAGCTCTAATGGTGTGTTGGACATGGTGTTAGCCCGCCTCTGACTTCCACTCCCATTCTTCCCCATACTCTCCTATAAAAGCAGTGAGCACAGTCACTTTGTTATTGTCCATCCATATTTTAGTGAGCTCCTATTTATAACTACATAGGTTTGAGTCGGAGGCAGAGTGAGATGCACGGACAAGAAGGGAGGCGATGATATGTTTCTCCGTGGTTTAGTCAAGTTTATGAACTCCAGAAGATAATTTATCCTAATTAGAAGCAAACTGCGGTTACAGCAGGGCGGGCCACAAAAATGAAATGAAAAATGAGCTGTGCTTCAGTCCCAAGGCAGAGGGAAAGCATGTTTGTGTGTGTATGTTTTCCTAACCTTTATTAATACAGGGATCGTTTGCCGAGTACGCATGATCCTGTCCAGCAATACAACTCTCTGCTTTACGTTCATACAGTTACACACTTGCATGTCAGGAGGCTGCCCAGTACAGCCACAGTCCTCCACTGTTGGCCCCTGAGCAGCTGCAGCAGTTGGGGAAGTGCCTTGCTCAAGGGCACTTCAAGGGTAGTTACTCATTCACATAGATTTACCTTTCCTTTTCAGAGATTCAAATCGATGACCTTTGAGGGCACAAACCCACTCCTCTAACCTTTAGGGTGGCGCCATGTGTGTATGTGTGTGTGTGTGTGGCAGTTCACATTACATCATTGTGTTTATGTGTAATCACAGGATTTACAAATTGTACAGTACTCAGAAGCCTAGTTATAACTGTCCTGTCATGTGACCTACAATAATCAGAGACAGTAAAAAAAAAAGGTGAAAAATACTGGAAAATAAAATCGCAAACACGCTTCCATCATGCTAACCCTTAGACACCCCACTGGCTTCTCTGCTTGTGTGATAAGATAAGATGCACTTTATTGATCCCGTAGGGTCGATCTGCTCTGATTCAGGGGTCCCCAAGCGTTTTTATGTCAAGGCCCTCAAAAATAGACTACTGACCCCTATTTGATAAGATTTTGTCCTAAGGAGCTCCATCTGAGAAGATTTTTGAAGATTTACTGAAGACCTGCATAGCTGTCTGTACTGTCCATTGAGAGAGTGAAACCTATGATCAAAATAGTCATCCTGATACCTTCTCTCGTTGTGCTAAATTTGACTAATGAATAAAGCTATTCCTCATTTTGCAGGAATCCCCACAAGGATCCGTTAAGGTCCCCAGACCCCACTTTGAGAACCAGGGCTCCAATTAGTATCATTCTCTGATCCAGTGGGTTCAAAGGGAACTCATACCTATGTGACACTGACAGCAACTCCTCAGCACAATAGGGCAGCCAACTGTCCCGCTGGGATACAACAACCTGATAATAGTCTGAACTATGTTTCCATATCAGTCAAAACTATACAGTCCACGCATCTCTAAGAAATCTCATCCAGGCCTCTCTTTGATGTTTACCTGCAGTAATATCTGGGATATAGTGTAGGGTAAACCCATGTAAACTTACCCATGTTTTTATTTGCAGAATAATTTAATCACCTTTTTACGCTAAAATGAATCGTCATCATATAAATGCACAGTATATAATACGTAGGCTATAAGTTATATGATGATATGGCCTTTTAAGGTATAAAAAAAAAAGGTATAAATCAATGCTTTCTGAAAATACAACTGTTGTTTATATTGGTGGTTATTTGCCTTATGATGATCAGAGACTCGAGGTCATACTATGGCCCACGTTTTCACTTAACCACTACATCATTGCTTAGTAATACACCCTTGTAAAATGCAGTCTAATCAACTGTAACGTTAGCCCGTTAGCATTTTGTTATCCTGACTCAGACTGATGATTGGGTCTGTCCCCTGTCACAAAACACCAGTAAACGAGTTGTGGTTTGTGGATAGCTATTACAATAGTCGCCCTGGCCTTTCTTCAAAAGACGCAGGCTGAAACGATAAACAAAAAATTTACCCTGAGTTCGTCCCTCTCAGCCTCCCAGCGGTATTTCTCGGCCTGGAAGCGTCCCCACTCGTACTGGATGAAGTGCAAGATCCCAGGAAGCGACAGGCCCGAGTCCCCGTCCTGCGGTTCCCGAGGCTGCGACGATCCGGGCATCGCCCCGGCTGTCGCTGCCATCGCCCCGGCCGCCGCGGCTGATGTCGCCGCCTGGCCCAGCGCTGCTTTGGGCCCGTTCGGGTTGCGCCCCGCACCGCCGCCGCTGCCTCCGGAGTTCGGGTTCGCTACTCCGCCGGATCTGTCCGCCTCCATTTTAACCGTTCAAGGTTTCGCCAGGATAAGGAGGTGGAAACGGGCAGAGGGAATAACAATAATAAAAAAAAACCGACCCCGTCCCTTCTTCAGACCCAGCTGCACTTCCAGACCACCGTAACCTACCCTCCTTTCTTCCTTTTCTCACACGCAGAGAGCAAAATTACTATTCAGTTGGTAATATACTACACATCCGCTTCCCGACCTTCAACATAAAGCGCCATCGATTAAGTTGTTAAAAAATAGCGCGGCTTGTTTGGTTATCAATAAGGCAAATTTGAGGTCATTTTGTATTTGGAGAAGTTGATTAAAGAAATATCAAAGAAAGCCTATTAGATAATTATCACACAAAGCAAGTGTTATAATTTGGTCGGGACTCTTATTTTGTGTGTCCCGTCTGTTTCCTCCTCCTTGTGTCTTGGTGGAAATGCCCAATGTGGGTGACAAATAAGGGCCCTGTTTTCTCTGATGCACAATGAACATGTCGCAAGGGGGGCCCACTTCCTGCCATTTTGTGAGCAGCCAAGGGTTTGGTTCCGTGAAGCTAGATATAATAGTCCGCAATTATGTTTCTGGTTTACCTTTCCGAATAAAAGTTCCCCAGGTATAGCTAGTGAAATCAAATCGATAAAAGACCATGAATTGTTTTGTCGCTGTGATTGAGGGCGCTGCTTGCAATGATGAACATAGTTGCAGTTAGAATGCTCCTATATTATGATAAACATATCCCAATAAAAATGAAATGGTAAAATATAATTATATTTAATCTGACTATACTCACCTAACAAGTACAATAAACAGAAGCAAGGAGTGATGGTTTACATGTAACTGAAGTGCAGCCATCTTACTATATAAAAGGTAAAATGGTAACTGTAATCGGGTATAGTCACTGTGGAAAAACACAGTAATCAGGTTTAATATGCTTTTGAAAATTAGGTGATTACTCGTTGGATTATTAAGAAATATGAATGGGAGAAGACATTTAGATGAGACTGTAAAGCTCACAAACAAACAAACAGTTATATTATCATAGTTTGTCTGTTTGTTATAAATCTCTGAATATATAATTTTGTGTAACTGTGTAACTGTATATTCTGTTTATACTGTTCGTTACTTTATTGCTACTTTATTGCTATTTTTTTTCTTATTTATTGTTCTATTTTTACCTATTTATTGTTCTTTTATTGCATCGAGTACGGAAGCCGCAAACTTAATCTCTTTGTACTTGTACAATGACAATAAAGATATTCTATTCTATTCTATTCTATTCTATTCTATTCTTTGGAGTTTGCTGGCTAGGTCACATAAAATTATCTGAAAGTAGTCTAATTATGTTGCATCTATTAAGTAGTCCAGTAGATCACATTACTGATTGTAATTACCAGGTAATCAATAATCGATCTTACATTAGTAATGTAATATTTCCAACCCCACCAATAAATGGACATCTGTGCTGATTAAATATCTTTGATAGGTTAGCATTTGGTACTTTTATGTGTGGGCATCCACAGATGTACAGGTGCACACATATGTGGGTGAACGTGAGGGATTTTGCATTTCTTTTTAGATGGATAGAATTTATCCTTGTTGACAAAACTGTGGCATCATTCTAGATGTTTCCACATTGACATTTATAACAGTCACAGCATTTCTGGCTTGTCTGGTATGTGCTTTCCTAAACAAGGCATGAACCCAGGGCATCATTTGCAACTGTGAATACCACCACAACCACAACAACTACTACTAGTAGGCCAATAATCATAATCATAATCATAACAATGATAATGCAAATTTTTTAAACATGTTGATTTTTTAAAGTTTGGCATTGATAGAATAACTGAAAGTATAAGTTCACTGAAATAGGATGCTTTTTGTGTTTCAGTCTCCAAATATATACAATAGGAATCCATATCCTCCAGAGTAAATGTAATCCTTCCTATCCAATCGCTTGTTTTGGAGACTTTTATTCTGAAAATCCCAGGCTGGAAGTCTAGATCATTCTTTGGCTATCTTGACAATGGTAAATCCGTGCTGGTGAGCCTGCGTTAAACGACATATCTATGGAAATGGAAATGCTACGATGCGTTGTGCATGCCATGAAATTTTGGATTTCTTTCTCAGAATTTAGGAGAGCCGATTTAATGCACATCCGCCCAAGTATTAAGAAAACAGATTAATGTCAGTGTTTTCTGCTCCCGATTTAGCCACTTAGCCAGGACTGCTCCACTGTAACCAGAGCTGGCTGAGATGGACCAGCTCTTTAGATTATCATGAAAACAGAAATAACGTTACATAGATTACTTTTGATAACGTTGTGCACGATGCGATTGGTTGGGGTTGGCGACTCGGTATCTTGTAAAGAAACAGAAATAAAACAAAACTAAGGTGAGTTATGGCCATGCATTTTACCAGCCCGTTTTTAATTGACTTGTAATGCAGCTACCAGATGGCTACATGTCATATGCAGGTTTAGACTATTGTATAGGCCCACACATTTAGACACCGGTAGCCTGCCACAAGAAGTGAAGCTCCACAGTTCAGGTTAACATAATATTTTTTTCTTTAGGCTTTTGAATGGAATTTAAAGTCAGTGGATACCATCTACTGGCCATTTCTTAAATTTTATATCAACACTGTAGTCCCAATCTCCTCTTGCCATTTGTCACAGTCAAGGCATCTGCATATCTTTGTCTGCACAGATCAGTCTGTGATCAAATACAAAATACAGTTACTACATTACTGGAATTATTTCATTGTGTTCATGTTTTTTTTTCCTGTCTTCTACAGCTTGTCTTGAACCCTCAGCAGAGAGACTCACCTCTCCAGTACTACACTCATGGGGACCTAAGAACCACCGGCTTTCTGAAGTCGAACCATAGTGCTCAGAGAGCCTTCCTCTTGCCATTCTACTGCTGAGACAAAGTGGGAAGTAAACACCAGGGGCCATGCGTGTCAGTTTTTGCCAGGGCCTGTTAACCGGAGCCATTATCCTCAACCTCCTCATTCTCTATTATGTGTCCCGGGCCCAGCAGCAGATGATGGAGAAGCGGAGAGACCTTGGCAGGGGCACCAGGAGGGCTGCCCTACCGGCCTCCAGTCTCGGGGGAGGCTTAGGGGGCCTTGTGGGGCCCGGCGGCGGGCTGGCTGGGCCTGGAGGGGTCGGGGTTGAGGGAAACGGTCGTGGACCCCGCGTGACCGTGCTCCTTCGGGAGTTTGAAAACTTTGAGAATTACGTCGGGGACGTGGCTACCTCCTTCCTTCGGCAGAGGCCTGAGCTTCCCTTCCTGGCTGTGGCGGACACCTCGCCCTACCCTCCCCTGACGCTCCCAGACGGGGCTCGGCTTCTGGTGCTCTCCCCCAGCCCCGACCAGCCGCCCCAAGCTCACAGGCCGGAGTTCCATGTCCAGACGGAATTCGTGCTGCTGGTGCCTGACGGAGTGGAGTTGGAGCAGGGCCGGGCTGTGGAGAGGCTCATCAGGGAGCTGGAAGGTGAGGGCGGCGGGCCCGTGAGGCTGGTGGCTGCGCCGGTGCTGGCCAGATCCGCCGTGCAGTGCCTCCACCTGCGGGTCAGCCTGAGAGAGTGGACGGCCACCTACTCGCCAGCGGCATCTGGGAGCAGCGGGAGTGTGTGTACGGCTTTACAGGGAGACGCGGTGGTCCTCATCCGCACCGAGGACCTCTTTAACCTGTCGGTGCCTCTGGGGCGGCCCCTCTTCTCCTCGCTCTTCATCCAGACCTCCCTGAGAGGCTGGAAGGTCAAACTGCTGGAGAGCCCCTGCTTCTCCGCGAACCACCGACCCCTCTTCAGCTCCGCTCACAACCAGTGGAAGGCCGACACTCGACTGAAGGAGGCCACGGGGAGGCTCATGAGGAGCTTCGGGCTTAAGCGTCTTCGGCTGCCCGACGGGAAGGAGCAGTGGCACGGCTGCAGTAAGGAGACATCTCGCTGCTTTGGCACCGTGCGAGATGACACCCCGGACTACCTCTATCTGGAGCGCTGGACCCCACCCTGCTGTCTGCGGGCGCTCCGGGAGACCACCAAGTATGTCATCAACATCCTGGAGAGCTCTGGTGTGCGCTACTGGCTGGAGGGGGGGACTCTGTTGGGCGCCGCCCGCCATCAAGACATCATCCCGTGGGACTATGATGTGGACCTGGGTATCTACCTGGAGGACGTACCCAACTGCGATCACCTGAAGAACCTGGACTCGGGCTCTCTGGTGGATGCTAACGGCTACGTGTGGGAGCGGGCGGTGGAGGGGGATTTCTACCGGGTCCAGTACAGCGAGGCCAACCACCTCCATGTGGACCTGTGGCCGTTCTATCCGCGGAACGGCGTTATGACCAAAGACACATGGACAGAGCACAAACAAGACGTGGAGTTTCCGGAGCACTTCCTTCAGCCGCTGGTGCCCATGCCCTTTGCCGGCATCACTGCCTACGGCCCCAACAACCACCGCGCCTTCTTGGAGCTGAAGTTTGGGGAGGGGGTGATCGAGAACCCCCAGTACCCCAACCCTGCCAAGAAGAGGCTGGACAGAAGCAAGTTATGAGAGAGGATGACAAGAGACTCACTGGCCCTTTTACGTTGTGCTGTATTTGTTTGCCTAACAGTACAACAAATCCAGCCTCGACCCAATCTTTTGGACACCAGCCCAAAAGAAATGGCCAGGAATCTAATATGGTGCCAAAATAATGACTACATTTCTTGTGTGAAATCGACATGGTACCAGATGGTGTAAAGACCTAATGTGTTGTACAGTGTAAAGATTTAGACTGCTGTAAAGATGATAAACACTGACTGCAAATAATCTAAAATGATATGTGCATCTCATTGAAAGCTGCAATGTACATTATCTGAAGCAATATCTAAGGTATTGTACAATAGTTATCTATGTTAAATGAGTGGTTTTGCTTAAAAGATGTTTTATGAAGTATTATTATGAGTGTGTTGCATTGTTTTGCACTGATTCACTTTCTATTTTCAGATTTGCACAATTCATGTATGAATGTTACTGTACATGGATGCCGTTTGGTACCTGACAGCTATAGTATGGTTATTACATTTCCATCTGGTGAAATGAGGAATATACTACATCAATATCTGGCATTGTTGTAAATGGAGAGGATGAGGTGTTGCTCTTTCAGGTTTTAGTATTATGTTGAAAACATACCATTAAAAATCAACCCATTGCTCAATTATGATGATGTGTTACTACTGAACGTGTATCTGTATTGACTGAAATGTAAATTTCTTAATTTGGTGGAATATTAAAAGAAAATGTCTTAAAGGAGACATGACACATAAAACACAACACCAGCACTTCTGGGGAACCACATATTTTCCTATAGTGTTATTACTTGTGTATGATGTGTCAAGGTGTTGCTCCATTTCATAAACTGGGAAAATAAAGGAGTTGTAACAGTGCCATGTCTCTTATTTTTTGGATTTTATGATGGGACATTTGCTTTTAGGACTGTTGGAAAATCCATAGTGACTAGACATGCAATACAAGTTGCAATACTTTTTGGACACTAGGTGGCAGAAGACACTTAAATATTCTGTGGATTTTGGCACTAAATTGTCACCACTGTCAAGGGAACAAGTTTCGAGTGAGTTATTCGGCCATATGGCAGGAGCCTTGGAAGTGGAACATTTTATGACAGGAGAAACAGGAATGTTACATCACAGGAATGTAACTCACGTGTTTGCCAGAGACTAGTCTTGTGATGAAAGTCAATGAATTTCCTAATCATAGGTATACTCAACAAAGTATACTATAGATAAGTGGTTCTCACACTCACTTGTACATCAAATTCAATGACTTTTCAGTGACTTGTTTGGTGAAAACCAAGGACTCAAAACTGGCATGTTTTGGGGGTACAACATGACATTGGTCAAAATTAGACACCATAGAGGCCTCATATTTTACTAGTGAGCTTGTAAGCTGAATAAATCCTGGTGAAATCAACTCAAATCAATATCACAGGATTTTCCTCAGGATGTGACATGTTCATCTTCAAATGGAGAAACATGAGAAACATTCATAATGATGAATTTGGGTGCTACGTTTTACTTGCAGTACTTGAAAGGCCATTCATTTTTTCCCCATAACTTTCAAGGCCTTATTTTATATTTTTCAAATCCACAAACTTTCAAGGATTTGCAAGGCCCATGGGAACCCTGTTTAAAGATTCCTGTATGTTACCAAAGAATGTTATCTGGAGCTGACTGGGTGTAACCAAGAATGTGTAGCTATAGGGAGCTCATTCATTCACAACTGGTTTACTTGACTCGTGCTGAGCATGTGCAATGTATGCGTATGAAAACACCCAGTGGAGGGAAAGTTGTAATAAACAGCCAAGGGGCGCATCCAAATAAAAAAAAAAAAGCATTTATTGTTTAAAAGAGAGTACATTCAGATTGTAACCGGTACAAGTTCTTTGTAACACATGTAGGATCTCTGTGATCAAGTCATTCACTGCCGCCATGCGCGTACGCTCGACACCAACACCACGCTCCAACCAGACACACACACACACATGGTGAACCATCTGAGACTCCTATGGAATGATAACCATCTTAACAGCCTTGCACCACCAAATACAAAAAACTGTTTAACAGAATGGAAATTGCATAATAGTAGTTATTGTGAGGCAAGGCTTATCATTTCACACTCATGTATGAGGATGTAGTAATGACAGAACTGGTAAGAGACTTCAAACCTGCAATTACTGACAGCAAATATCTTTAAAAAGCAACAAAATGTAAAGCTGATAAAATGTTCATTGTAACCCAATTTTTTTTTCCTGATACATTCCGTATTGTGTAAAAAGCAAGTGCCCCAGTCAGTTTGTGTACCTTTGAACAGTTAAAGATGATATGGGTGGAAACGATAACATCAAATAAACATTTAATAGTGCAACTTTAATGTTACTGAAGTGTTACTTGAATCTACACTAACAGGCAAAAGTTTGGACACACCTGATTGAATGTACTATGTTTTTCATTATCTTCAAGCCATTTTGATCTAAAGGCTTATGCTTAAATGCTTGAAATGTGTTTCTTAAGACAAATATAAATAGTGAGGTTTATGCCTATGTATGAATTTGTTTAACACTTTTTTGGTCACTGCATAATTCCATTTGTGTTATTTCATGGTTTTGATGTCTTCACTATTATTCTAAAATGTGGTGCGTCCAAACTTTTGACAAGTAGTATATGTTGCATGTAAAAATATCTCTCTCTGGGTTTCTACCAACACTATCCATCACATACCATCACAGCTATGACACATTCTCCCAAGTTGCCCACCAATTTAACAAACTTTAAAAAGAGAAATCACTGAACAGAACCACATGGTACACATACAATCTAGACTCTCATACACAAACTGAAAATAAGACCAAGAAAAAGTCAACAGAATAAAAAGCTATCACCAACCAATGATTACAACATGATAGCTGGCAAAAAAAAAAAAAAAAAAAAAATCAAAAACAATAAAAAAAATTTTTTAGTAAGATGCCAATTTGGAGTTACTAAAACAAGAAAACTGACCTCACTACACTCAGTGCAGTGATGATCAAACCATTGGCTAAAATCTGCTTTGGGTTGATTACAGAAATAAATACAACATATAAAATAATTAAAAATTAGAGGCAAGAAAATAAAAATAACCTACAAGGCGGCGTATAGCCCAAAAAAAGAAATTGCGTTGTGACTATTTATCATAGCCAAAGCATAAATATTTATGTCTTAGGTTGTGACACTTACCTTTCACCTGTATCCTCCAGGTGCTTAGGCCTCAACAGTCAAAACAGTCAAATGTATGCACAGTCCACTGCTGCCACGTAACAATGTAGAAATAGCCTTACAGTGGAAGGAATATTATTCCTTACACACCACATCATGTAGACACACAACACTTCTTCTCCAAATCAAAACTAATTTTCCTTCTTGACTTTAAACCAACTTGTGCTTTGCTAAGACGCTGGGACCTCCATACAGCAACAACTTTGGGTAAATATTGGGCTAAATCTCCCTAGAAATGACCTTCAATGGGTGTTGTTAGGAGTTACATGATCTACTTCCCGTTTGCTGTGTCAGTTTTGGTCTCAGAAGGTTGAGGAGAAGTTGAAGGACAGTCTTTAAGCAACAGTTAAACCTGAGGTTACGCAGCCTGCCATAGCACTGAGGTCCATTTGGAGAGGCAGAAGTGCTTGGAGGTCAATCCGTTTGCGCGTTTGCGCACGTGCGCGTGTGTGTGTGCACACATGTATGTCGAGTTATATTTAGATTCCTTGAGAAAAAGGTCCTTCATTCAGCTTTTGGAAAATACAGAGGATGCAATTTCATTTGGTGTTGAATAGTATAAATATAACCTTGTGAACGTCACCATTTCCCACTATGAGAGAAGCAATGCATGTAAGAGAAAACATTGGCGTGGCGTAATCACAGATACAATACAGAGTAACAGACTGATAAAAGCCCTCAAGGCTGGCAACAGAAAAAGAAAGGTTTGACACACAGAAAAGGTTCTATTCTTCTGAATGGCAAGATGCTGAAACAAGGAAATAATGAAAAAAACATTTAGAGGTAAATGATTCCAAACGAGGGCTCTGAAAAATGCTGTCCCTCAAAAAAATAAAACAAAACAAAACAAAAAAACATGAAAAGTCTATGTGCACAATTCTAATTCTAATTTCACCCTCTACCTTTTATCTTTCCCCTCCCAGAAAAGTTGCATGTTGAGAGGAGAGAGGGCTCGTCTTTGAGTGGTAGTCCGTCTGGGCCTCTCTCCACTCACTTTTCTTCAGGGCGTGATGCAGGGAAAGGGGACAGGGGCTTCAGGTTTCAAACCGGTGGGGTCAAAGATGATGCCAGCATTTTGCTTACATCACAGACTCTTTTTCAGACCGGGGTGTGGCGGCGCTTTCTGCATCACACTTCCCACCTCGTTTCTCGATGAGTGGCGAGTGTTCGGGTGCGGCGGAAGTCGGGTCTTCCTCCAGCTTGACCTCGCTCAGCTCTGCCCCTTCCTCTGGTTTGGATGTGCGGTCCACAAAGTACTGCAAGAGCCCGGCTCCAAAGGCATCGCCCTCCACATTCAGCACCGTGCAGGTACGGTCACTAAGGAAAGAGAGGGGATGACGTAATTTATTTTGAGGTCATGTGGCATGTCACAAACTGCCCAACACAACAATCTAAGCATAAAAAATTGACAGAAATGGAGAAGTGCATGTGTCAGGGAGCATGAGAGTTGGATTGTTACTTGGCTGTCCATTAGGTGTTGCAAAAGCACCAAAGCTGCTCTGGGGTCCACGTAAAATATAAAGGTTGTGTACTCACACAAGCCAGTCGACAGCCAGGATGAGAGAGATGTCATTGGTGGGCAATCCTACTGCCTCCAGGATAATAGCTAGAGTCAGCACACCACCTGCAGGTATACCTGCTGCTCCCACACTGGATGCTGTGGCTGTCACGCTAACAGAATTGGAGAGACAAGGACACAGTTAGACACTGACAGAACAGATTAAGGAACACATAGCATTTGCAAAGTCAAAAAATCACTGAGGAACCTGTATGTATTGTAGTAAATGTGCAAATGCGTGAGAATATAAATGTATTGAACCAGTTGATAAGTCACAATTGAATTCAGTTGTGAGTCTGAGTATTGTGTCCAGTTGTGAGACTGAAGATGTGTTTCAGTTTTATTTTAAGAGAGAGCTTAGAGACAAAGTACGTGTGGATACATGAGCGCAGAGCAAAACTCTATAGGCCTTACAGGATGGTGAAGACCTGGATGAAGTTGAGAGGGATGTCGTTGAGCTGGGCGATGAAAACAGCGGCCACACACTGGAAGAGAGCAGCTCCGTCCATGTTGACCGTAGCTCCGATGGGCAGGATGAAGCGGCTGATGTGCTTGGACACGCCGTTATTCTCCTCCACACACTTCATCATCAGGGGCAGGGTGGCAGAGCTGTGGGTTGAAGAAACGAGGAAAGGGGGTATGAGCGTATGAAAGGGAATGACAGAAAAAAAGTGTGCATGAGAAATAAGGAGTAGTGCGTTTGTGTTACCTGGAGCAGGTTCCGAATGCAGTTGCCAGGGCAGTGAATATCCCCCATAGGAAGGTGAAGGGGTTCTTCCTAGTGATGATGAAGTAGATGGCTGGCAACACTAGGAGGCCATGGATGGCATGTCCAATCACACAGCATGCTATGTATTTCCCCAGGCTGGCAAACAGTGTGCCGACGTCCTCCATCTCAACAATCTTGCCCGCTACCAGGAACATGATACCCAGAGGAGCGTACCTGTAGAGGAACGAGAGAACGGGAGAGAGAAAGAAAGGGAGTATTGGTAATGGGAGTTCATTTTATGGGGACTCGATAGTGCTCAGTGAACATCCTCAACACGTTTCACAACATTTTTCATTATATTCCATTTTATTCTAAGACCCTTACCACATGATCCAGGAGACCAACACCATGGTGGCCTCGTTGAAGGAATTGAAGAACTTGATAAGGATCTCTCCTTCCTCTCCCAGCTTCCTCAAAGCCACACCAAACACGATGGCAAACACCACCAGACCCAGAATATTCATACCATCTTGGTCTGTACCAAAGGGCACCTGGACACACACAGACATGCATTAAAAACAATGTGGCACCTCATGTTATGTGGCCTATTTATGTCCCACTTTATGTGTGCAATGTGATCCCGGCCCTTCACTCTGCTCACCTTCTCCACTGTGATGTTGAGGCTTCCATTTGTGCCATTCCTGGTAATCAGCTTGTAGCTGGTTGCATACTACACCGAAGAGAAACATAGTATGATCAGTGTAGCCAAATCAGTCTATCTAAATATTTGTTTAATAAAATTACGTCATAATCAAATACAATTGTAGAATCAGGATGGGATACTGACTGATTGGAAGGCAGCAGACACCAGGTTGGAGGGAAAGATGTTTCTGTGGAGAGAAAAAAACCCCATTTAATTTCTGTTCTCAACATGCATCAAATGACTTAGGAGTCCAGATGAAAACGATACAGGTGAGAAAAGAGGGTGAGAGTCTACATATTTGGGTGCTGAAGAACATGATAGCAAGTGTATATTTCAGGGCTTTGTTTTGTTCTTCCTTTCTCCATGTAACCGCATAGAGCAACGCTGAACACTTGCATGAACACAGAGCAAAGAGACATTGTTAAAAGACAATGGCTTTGTAATAACAGAAGTTGGCTCTTTTTGGTTTTGACGAAGTTTGGATTGTTTGGACATGATGTAGGAAAGTGTAAATCAGCTACAAACTAAATCTGTATCATAGTCCTACTTTTTACTTTACATTTTCAACAATACCTCTATTGCCATTTCTACTAGTACATCTATTCTACTTTATCACCAGTGGGTGGTTCACAAGGACAGAACCACGAGGTCGATCATGTGGAAATAGCTGAGAGAATTTCACTATTAATCCCCTTTTGGTCTTTCTATGCCCCCGATGCTGCTGGCTTGGATTATTATACTCACTACATTGCTGTTGCGCTGTTCAATGTTCACTAGCAAGCACGCACAAGCATGCAAACATGCACATACACACACACAAACACATGGGTACATAGGTCCAGCCTCCAGGTCCAAGAACTCTATGAACCCCATGTACCCCCAGCTCTCTGTAATGGATTTAGACTAATGAGGGATTAACTTCTGGAGCTCCTTATCCATTCATTCACTGATTCGTTTATTCACTCCAAGTATCTCTCACTTTGGAAACCACAGTGCATCAGGATTAAACATCATGTGACCGTGCGATAGAGGAGCATGTAGCTTTGGAGCACTTGCTGAATTCTGGTTATGCTGCAGAAGACATGCAAAAAAAAAAGGCTATCAGGCTTTTTAGTCAAGGGTAGACCTGTGCTATTATATTTGTATTTTCAAATGTATTATATAGAGATCACTTTTTTTAACTGCCTGATATGACTTTAACCTAAAGCAATGGTTTTTAAACCTTTTCAGTCCAGTCAATTTAGTCTCATCCTCATTTCATTAAAACATACTCTTGCCATGTGTGATCCTACAAGACAAAGGCCTACGATCCATATTGTATCCTGGCCCATGTTTTAAGAATAGCTGGCCCAAACACTTTGGTCAGGCCTGGATGTTTGGCAAAGAACTGAATCCTGAACAAACCCATCCCTCTATGTCCTCACCCCTTCCGTTTCCTGCTACACTGTTTAATTACAACTTGATGCCTGGCACAGCCATAACATCTAAATAAAAAAATAAAAAAACTCATTCAGTGACAGCATACCACCACTGACAAAGAAAATATCCAAATACGCCAGTGTTGTCTTCACTTTCTCCTGGTCTCTTTCTCTTCATGCACATACACATAATCTTCTTTGATAATCTATGTTTTTTCTATTTTCAATTATCACCACCACACACCCAAATTTGGTATGTTCCCTTTCACAGTTGAACCCAACTAAGATTCATTCAACGCCGACTGCCTAGCCTAGCCATAGTGTGCCTCTGTGGAATGTATACAGTAGGCTAAATATACTCTATGTTAAGCATTCTATTTCAAGATTGGTTGGGCAATAGAATAACACAAAGACATTGTGTCATCTACATGAACAGACTAGCATGACAACAAACCACACCATGTGTCATTGTCACAGGATTTTAAGTGGGAGTGTTCTGTATATATGGCTGGTGAATATTTGAGCTTTCAAGGCAAGCACACTACTCTGACGCCTTCCTGGTGTCTTGTTACACCACATATTACACAGGTGATACCGGATCTGGGGACAAGACTGGGGATGAAAAGAAGGCTGGACACGCCAGTGGTGCAGGTCACATATTTGAATAATCTGCTCTAGAAGAGATAGATAGAGATCTAGATACACTAAATACTTAGTTTCACATTCAAGAACAATTAAAGGTACTGGAATTTACTCCCTTTCTATTGACAGTCTGTAACCATGTCAGCTGGTTTTGGAAGGGATCCAGACAGAATGACAAGGAGATAAAGCCTGGGCACAATGGAATGGGAGAGGAGCTGGGGAGAGTTATGGGCTTGGCTGATGCAACACACCTACTATAATACCTCATCCTCAATTGGCATTTAGTTACCTGCCAAGCGTAAGCAGCTATGTGACGTTGCCAACGTCACACACGAGGCATTCTAAAAATGCCGTAGGATAAAACATATTCAATGTAACTACCCTACTTAAAGGATGTATGATTGCTAAATATCATGAGTCTAGAAAGAAGTCCTTGTTCTCCAATTCTGAGGGGTTGATACCAAAACCTGATGTTTACCGTTTTTTTTTCAATAGCTGATTTTCTTTTATACTATCAAATTGCCCTGGAAATATCAACATGACGTTACATCATCTACGTTTGGCCAGTTATCCACGGGAATAAGAGAAGCTCAATGGGTAGAGCACGGCACCATCACCTCCGGATGCACTCATGATACTATAAGGCACTTAGGATATAAGCATCTGCCATATAGTGACTCCTGTTGAGGAATAATTTGTGCCACGCAATGCCAATGTTTACTGGTACTGCTCTATGTAGCTTAAGGCAAAGGATTTGGCAGTAAATACATGGGTGACGCGAGCCACAACTGATAGCAAACACCTGTGACTGTAGATAGAGTATGGTTCGAAGTGGGGAAAAAACAAACAAAGGCAGGGGATAAGAAATGTCAACAAGGATGTTGGGGGAGTGACTCCAATGGGATGCTTGGAACCAGGTTAAAGGAAAACATTGTTCCACGCTTCTCTTTGGCTCATCAAGGGACTACAGATGCGAATTAGCTTGCAGCTATAATCTGGTACGGTGCATCAAATGGTGACATTTATGTTTGAACGGTACATTGTCCCTTTTAAATAAATAAATAAATAAATAAACTGACGCACTCACATCACAACACTGCAGGGAAAATCTGCCAACATGTAAGATGTTTTTTGTTTTGCTGTGTGTGTGTGTGTCTGTGTGTGTTAGACAAAGACAGATGAAAAGAAAAATGGAGTGTGTGGAGCGTCTGCATGAAGAACAGGCCATCTTTCCGCTTTGATGAACAGCCCTTCAGTCACGCTCCCTCACAGTCTTTGTTGTCAAAACTAACCAGGACGCCGACAGAGGGCTCGCTGTAATGAGACACACGAGTCACGCCTGCTGCCCTATTAGGAGGATGTGTGTGTGTGTGTGTGTGTGTGGGCCTGGTGGTGGGGA
This sequence comes from Centroberyx affinis, assembly GCF_046629955.1. Lineage (NCBI taxonomy): Eukaryota > Metazoa > Chordata > Actinopteri > Beryciformes > Berycidae > Centroberyx > Centroberyx affinis. The sequence continues at coordinate 48,571 of NW_027281959.1, forward strand.
CATGTGTCCTGCATGGGACCAAAATTATTTTCCTTATTAGCTTTAAAAAGGAGTCAGTCTAGCCAAATGCAGTGAGATCATGATCTTAAGGCCTTCCTAAAACAGACTGAGTCTAGAAGTAAATGGTCTTTGATTAAGATCTTTACAAAGCTACTTTTCATTCCAAGCATTAAGCATGACCAGAACTAGACGTGCTAACGCAATGCTTCTTACCCTTTCAGTTTTGTGTTGCAACTCGTAGATGTGTAAAAGCTGCTGATGGCAATGGGGTAAAAATGTTAACCTGTGAATGGATACATTTTGCCCCATTACCTCTGCATGTCCAATCTGTCTCTGAGCAGTTTGAAATATTTTTAGTATGAGTTGCCAGGATTGGTTTAGGAAGAGGGAGGTTTGAACATTATGACTTCAAAATCACACAATCCTACAATTCATGGAAAATAGCACTGAGCACTCAGAAGAATGTTTACGCTAACCAGACAAAATTACGGAGGCCAGCGCAGCAGGGTTGAGTGGATTGCAGGCTAGTCGAAAAGCGTCCGTTGATCTGTGTGCTCCTGGCAAACATTCCTATAAGACAGCCAGGAACACACCTGTTAACCCCTCCCAAAGAGTTAAAAACAGACCCAAGCGGACTTGTAAAACTGCTTGTCCAGAGGCACTTTTGGAAGACACCAAATGAGCTAAGCATGGATGTGGTATGGAGTAAATCAGAGACTCTCAGCACACTTCAACAAAGGCCACTCTGTTAACCCCACTAAATCTAGTACACTTTCTAATCTTATCGAGGGAAAACATCCCTGGCTCCTACAACTCAAGACCATGGCAACAGAAAAGGTTTTTATTGCCACTGAAATTGTGTCAGTGTGTGGCCAATTAATTACACAAGGTTTAGATTCAATACACTTCACCTCCTATTAAGCTAATTATTGAATAGCCTCGCTTATCTGGGGCAGAGGATGATTTGGGTATGAAGGGGAGAAGTGAGAGAAAAAAATGTATCTGGTTTCCCTTCTCATGGAACCTGTGAGATTTGTTAATGAAATGTGTGATGATGTGTCAGAGGAGGATTTTGACAGCTCATTTGTTCAGTCAATAAGCTTGTGTCACTGACTGACTGTGCTTCCCTTTATAGCTGAAGTTCAGAAGTATCATGGCGAGTTTGGGTAGCCGAAGCTGACTGTAGCCCAAAAAAACATGCAACAGTTATGCTTTTAACGAACCTAACCCTGACAAACATAATAGCTTATCTGTTCGTTCAACCCCCATGCAACCCACTAAAATCACTGTAAAGAAAAAAGAAATCACGCAATATGCTGGGTTTTTTCCTCGTCGTCTCTGTTAGCAAAAACACTGAGAGGCAAGAAAAGGCCTTTTTTTATTTTAAGGGGGCTGTCCCGCGGAAGCTTCACAGGACTGTATGTTCCAGTCATCACACCCGCCCAAGGGGTGTGGTGTTGAAACACGTGCCTGTTTCAACACCACATGCGTGTATTGTAAAGAAAAATTAGATTTAACTGATTCATGGGTATGCAATTTTAACAATAAGATGTGATCTTCCCGTTTAAGCGGGCCGTGACTCCGCCGCGGGGAATTAACCCTACAAGTGAACACATGGTCGAGCTGATGCAACTGCTTCTACTCGTTACAGCAACCAGCCGGTAGACCTACACAGGAACTAAACATACAGCGCAATGCCTCGCCTCGTTACTACTTTAACTTATTTTCCCCTTGACATAAGACTGACATTTTGGGGGGTCTGGGAGGCAAATTATCTGACTGACCAGGAAGTCAGAGGGTCCTAAACCTGGCACGTTTGTTGCCAAGTCCTGCAAGATTGGCACCCCTTCTTGTTTTAGGCCAGCGCGAGCCTGCGGGGAGGCAATGAGGAACCCCGAATGTCTATGAATCATGGATGTAGCTATGAATCCTACTTTACATATAGAGAGCTGCACTTGAACTCATTTTGTTTGTGTGTTTGTGTGTGTGTGTGTGTGTGTGTGTGTGTGTGGGGGGGGGGGGGGGTTCTGCCACGTGTAGACCTCAGCATGATACTTTATCATCATTTCAGTGAAGATGGTGAGGGGGTCATGGGGCAAAAAGCACGCGCTGGCAGGTGACTTCTTTCAGAATGGTTTAGGTCACTATCTAATTGACTCACCTGATCAAATCTAAGAAGGAGTCGATCACCTCTTTCGGCTGGGGCAAGTCGTCATCCAAGCCTGGCACTTTAGGCTTCGTGCCGGTGACCGAGCCCGGGTTTATGATGAAAGCCATCACAACCCCGATGGCCGAGGCGATCAATGTGGTGACCAGGAAGAAGAGCATAGCCCAGCCTCCCAGCTTGCCCAGGGCTTTGGGGTCGATGCTGGCAGCTCCGGACACCAGACTGCACACAACCAGGGGGATGATGATCATCTTCAGCAGCCGGATGAGCAGCTCGCCGGGGAAGCCAATGTAGGTCATCTGGGTCCTGCTCAGCTCCATATTGCGGACACCAAGTCCAATAAAAACACCGATGATCACCCCGGCCACGGTGAGGATCACGAGCAGGTTGGCCATCACTATCCTCTTCACCCGCTGGCCCAGCGGCTCGGGGCTGCTCTTCTTGCAGCTGTTGAATCCGTTGGCCACCGGCTCGTCGAGGTGCGCCTCGCCGTTGGATGTCTTCCCCTCCTCCATGTCTATCTTCTCAGCCATTGTGCGCCCTGAAAGTTGCCCTACCTACCCTACAAACAAAAGACTTGCCTTGGGAGAACCTCTGTAATTTGGTTATTAAGGGAGGAGTAACTTCTAAATGCTGCCAACGTTAATAAACTGGCAATATCCTATTTTCGGATTGTGACACGAAGTCCCTGTGCACAGATACGCAAGATGCTCCGCCGCGCCCTCGGTGTGTGTAAGCGACTAATCCCTCCGAGCTCCTCGGGCGAGGAAAAGGCAACCCCAGCCTGACGTCACAGGAGGGGGCGGGATTTGTAGTCCCTATGTAACTTGATATTATACCATTTATCTACTAGTTTTCTCTGTACCTATCATTTATATTTTCCTATTTGTGTATTGGTTTGTCTCTCTTACTGCACGTAAACATTGTATTTGAATGTGTCATTGTTTTATAAGTGCTAATGTGAATAAAAATGTAATGCTAAGAAAAAAACTCTCTACTCATGTATAAAGACCTACAGCGCAAGGATGATTTTTAGACTGTTCATTGTGTTTTGTACTGATTATAGAAAGCTAACTTATTTTCACTTGTGTCTTTGAGCGCCTGCCCTGTGGAAAGAGATTAGTGCCAGCAGAGACTGAATTACATACATTTGAATTTGTCATGCTCAGACTGAACTGTTGAATTTAAACAAAAAAACAAAAACAACAATTTGTTGAATAAATTATTTCAAAAATGTAATTTGTGTAAGAGAGTTAGAAATAACCTCTATTATGAATTTCTACAAAATTGATATGCTTGTCTTATAGTTTTAGAGCCACCTGGTGGGTTAATAGCGCAACTGTATAGATAGGGTTCCTTCTCGCTCACCGTACATGCCTCAGCAAAGAAAAATACTTCCAAGGTGGAGGTGGGTTGACGTGAGCAATGTTGCGACCAATATTTCTATGTTTAATGCTTTGAAATTGTTTTTGCAACAGTCAGCAGCATGAATTTTGAATGTAAGCACTACTAGCATGTAATCGGAAAGTTACAGACATTTATGTGCAGGAATGGTAACTTTATCCACGAGTAGCACTTTTGGTTGCATGTTGAGCTAATGCTAGTTAGCGTAATGTTTTCTAGTAACTATTTTGGACAGTAGTAATTTTTCTACTCTTTGTTACACAGATCTGAATGCTTGCAGTTGCATAACACACTGTTGATGAGGATTGTGTAACATGTTGCACTTTATAGGACTCAAAATGGTGTTCCTTGTCTATGGATAAAATGTTTATTTAGAATGTTTTAGAATTTTTATTGTAAATGTAAAAGAAAATAGCTCTTATTGTTTAGGTGCTCTGTAGAAAATCATACATAATATTACCACTATACCACTATACGATCACATGTTTGTTTTATACTAGAATGTATAGAACAAGACTATAATAGCATTGTAATGTGAAAATTTATTCTATATTAGTCTTTTGTGATTATTACAGTATTTAACTTTTGGCTATAGTTTTAAATTCAGTTTCAGTAATTCAGATTCAGTTTCTGGTGACACACATCTCTGCATAAGGAACTTTTTTTCCCCCCAAGTGATGACATGAAAGGAAGTTGCCTCCTACAAGGCTGACGTTGGCTAACACTCCTCAATTAACCAACCACAAGCCATACGTGGCACTGCGCCTATCATTTCCTCAGCCAAATACTGAGTCTTATTCTCCTCATTTGGTGATAGAGTTACAGATTGTGTCCTAGCTATTAGTACTAGGCTGTATAGAAAGACCAATGGGCCTACATCAGTGTGCTACCTTGCAGACAGCTAGTTGTTTAAAAGCAGTGTATTGCACCCTGGCAGGCGTAGTCTGCAGCATTCACATATTTCGATATTTAGCCGTGATAGGGTAGAATATCACAGAAGCATGCATAATCCCTACAGTGACAGATAAGATCAGATATTTGAAGAAATGTAAATGATCACTTTCCTCAAACATTTAGCTGCCCAGAAATGTAGTCAGCCATTAGCCACTACCTATAGCCAACAGCTGGCAGCTGACTAGGCCACATGTTCGTGTTTTTTTTAGCTTGATTTATCAAGTTGATATGATGTTCACTAACCTGAGACCAATTACATGATTTGCAACTCTTTCAGCATGTGGTGAGAAGGCATGACCAGAAAAAAAGTCCCTTGTGCCCAGATGTGTGTCTCAGGAAGCTGAAGCTGAATTTAGCAAACTGAGTTTGAAATCATAGCTAAAAGTTCAATTGGGGCAGTGGTGGCCTAAAGGTTAGAGAAGCGAGCTTGTCACTGGAAGGTCGTTGATTCAATCCCCCGGACCGGCAGGATAAATCTGGGTGGGGAAAGTGAAAAGCAGCGCTTGCCCCTCCCTCATTACCACCACTGAGGTGCCCTTGAGCAAGGCCCTTAACCCCAGCCGCTCCAGTGGAGCTGCTCAGTGGCCAGCAGATCAGACTATGGTTGTACTGGTCAGCTTCCAGGTGTGAATGTGTGTGTGAATGTGATCAGGGCATCCTGAAAAAGAGAGCATTGCTCTCAATGAAACTCCACCTGAATAAATAAAGGTGAAAAAAAAAAAAATCAATAATAATCACATTAAATCTCAAGCTATTTCATTCAATTTCAAATTGTGCCTTACAAAGCCTTTGTTTGTTGAATATGAGCGTGACAAAATGTATGAAATTCCAATACAATCTCTGCTGGCACTAATCTCTTTCCATACTAATCTCTTTTGATAGTTGTACTTAATTGCACTAATGGACTCTGCCCAGTTTAATACTTCTTTAGAACAGAGTTAGAGGCTTTGCCTCTACAGCTGTGGAGGCTGCCACTGAACTTTGATGTGGCTTCCCCCTGTGTGTTTATTTGCTCTCCTCACGACTACCAATTCAACATAGAATGCCAATACCATTGTAGCTATAACATCAAAGGGAAATGAAGATAAAACCACAAGCATAGCAATAACATTAATGTAACATCTGGTATGTTTGAAAGAAGCAGAGAACAATTGTGAGAGAGGTGGGGTTGCCATTGCATCCTTCCAACTGCAAAGATACCACATCCCTTTCTGTTATGTGTGTGTTGTGTGTGTGGGTGGGTGGGTGTCTGTGTGTGTGCCTGCCTTCACTCCACCCTCCCTGATGCAGCGAGATTTGAGTGGAGGTAAAAAAAAAAATTAAAAAAAAGTGAAGAGAGAATGACAGGGAGAGATGGAAACAGTCAAAGAGAGGCTCCCACATTCCTCCAAAACCAGCTTTCCCATCTTTCCACCTGTGGTCTTTGGCAAGGTGTGTGTTTGTCAATCAGTAAAAAAAGACAGACTCTCATTGTCTGGATAACTGGGGGCTATGGTCTAACAGATTAAAAACTGTCTGTAGGGGTCCCAGAGAGCCCAAGGTTAGCTTACACTCAACCAACAATCCAAGCCCTTATTAAACACGGTCCCATTGGTGGAAATTTGTGGGAAAGGCACCTTTAACACCAAGGAATGCCCACAGGACCAGGATCCAGACTGGTAGGAAGCTGTCCTCTCAGCACTGGGTTTGTTATCTCAAGCTTGTTCTTTGTTCCCTCTGACTGTGTGAGTGGCTGGACGAATTGCTGTGTTTCTGTGAAATGGTGCGCTCTACTCTGTGAGAAAGGACAGCTTCAATAGCTAAAACCGCAGGCAGAGGAGAGCTGTGAGAGTTTTTCCAGTGGAGTAGGCCCCATCTATGAAAACACACACACACATACACACACTGTGGAAGGGAGTCTGAGTTTTTGCCTATACTCATAGATTTCTTTTAAATACTGACCTCTTGCAATAAATCTGTGTACAAGGAGTCTTTGATCAATGATTATCAGAACATAACAGCATTTTATTTTAAGTTTTATTTTCAGGTGAAAAGTGGATGTACTACATCATTCTCTAGGAATATATTTGGGTCAATAATCTAGTCAGTGTCACTGCACTTTTGGCAGGCGACACTGTATTACTCACATAAATCTTACAGTCAACCCATTACTTTCAGAGGATGGTCTACTAAAGGTGATTTCATTCATGTATGATATATTGATCTGTGTTTTTGTGACTTTATTAACATCTAACTACGGTGAGCAAGTCAAAAAATGTGAAATGTTGTCTTGTGAGAGTTTAATTAAATCGGTTGTACAGTCAGAATATTTGTGGGCAACCTTTTTAGGTTTAATGAGATCTACTTTTCATTTGACTTGGCAGAATTGCGCAAGCCAAAATCAACCCCCGTATTCTTTGTTTACTTTAGCCCACAACTTCTGAATTGTTATCACTACTTATATAGTTTGTTGTCAAATGATCATGTTCTTCACCTGCAGGTGGGCTGCAGGTGAAGGACAAGTCAGCTGTTAAACAGCATTGCATTCACATGCAAACCTGAAAGACAAATATTAAACAAACACGGACGTCCTAAAAAGGATGATGTGGATTTGGCTGCTTCTTTCTTTTAGAAAGTACTTCCTATAATCCTACCAGTTTCTTCGCAAGAACGATGTTGAGAAGGTAAAACGTTATTATTGTGTCATAACTAACTCTATAGCCTTAATGTGAAATTTCCAAGTAGGAAATTTGTTTTTCCAATATATCTGATATCACATAAATGCAGTTTATGTGCCATAATGGAGACCAGCTCAGGCTGCAACCCTCAGTCCATGAAATAATAAGGGCTGCTCTGCAAATATCATTAATCCAAAATCATTAACGGGAAGGCATGCTTTCTGGACTGGTTGGTCACAAAACCCAAGGTACCCACTCCAGATCTACAGTGAAGTACAGGTGCTCTAAACCAGACTGGTGAGATTATGCTTGCTGACCCAACCTGAACAAGACAGGCAGCTCAGGCAGGGAAGGGGATAGGTCCGTCATGTGACTTCTGAAAACGGGACATGCAATGCGCGACACAAAGCGCAGGGGTCTCTGGTGTCGTAAGAACAATAGGTGAGAGTCAGGAGGATTGTCAAGAAAGAAAGAAAGAGGGTTGGAAACAAAAGGAAACTGGACACCATGTTTTTATATGCCAATCTGGCAACTCCCGGCCTCTTATTTGTTTGGTTCTGCTGTCTCCCAGGAGGTCCAAGGTACAGAACAAAAAGGCATTTATTGACCGTAGGCTACTTTGAGTCACTGTAATGAGAGGGAAAGTGCATCAATGTAAGACTGATAGAAAAAATGCTGCTATGGAGGATCAAATTATACTAAGGACGTTTGTCCTAAAACTGCCAAGTCACAGTGCCCAAGGTAGGTGCTGAGTCATGATTTCAACATATGAATGAATGTTTCAAATCTAAAAGGAATGTGGGGAAGAGGAAAGCAGGGCTTTGCATCTATCAAGTCTTTTTAGCCAAGAAGCTCAGGGGCAAATTCCTTCAATATTTCTAGAGGTTAATTTCAAGGCTTAGAAAAAATTCTGTCAGGTGTACAAAATGGCACACAGTAGGATCTCAATTAACCACGACTAAATACACTGTGCATGAGAACCCATTTCAGATCAGCCTATCACCCTAATTTTTGCAACTAACATGAATACAGAATGTATTTCTATATCTTTTGTCCATCATGCTAGTTTGCGTAATTGCTTAGCATGTCAGTGTGTTGCATTCAGATGAGTGAGGTGCTGCAGTGAATGTACACAGTATGTTTTAAACCCTTAATCCCTTCATAACACCATGTTTTGATGTACCTTTCTTATCCTACAGCACATCCAGTGACCACTACCATACATAAGAAAAAAATGGAAAAGGTCTCATTCATGTTGTCACTTGGTATTCTCAAAAACCAACTACGCAGAACTATACCATACAACAACAACAAAAATTGGAAAATTGGAACAATATTTTTTAGTGTGTAGGCAGTTATGCCATTTATGTAACTCCTTTTATCAATGAATATTCTATATTTCTTTATTAAAATACACTGTTTTAATCATAAGTGAAAATGTAGATTTCTCATCTCCAGCTTTTTTGCACTGGTCTTGTATTTTCCCACAGCATGTCTGGTTGCAGTACTACTGTTATCCCTGCAGCCCAGAAGTGACAGGCAGGCCCCTAAACCCTGTCTGATCTCCTAGAGCCCGATGTGACCAGGAGGGGCCTCCCAAAAACATTTACACATTTACACTGTGTAATCAGACTTACGTGCCCTGCCCACAGCCATCCTCCCTGTCTCTGTCTGTTACAGCCATGCCTGGATTACCGACCCGGCATGCAGGGCACAGGCCCTGGGGTCCCGGGCCACCAAGGGCCCCAAAGCCCGGGTTCATGTGTAGTTTGTATATGTGTGTATTTGTATTTGTGTATTTAATAATTCATATTATGCGTACTATGTTTAAAGGGTCTATGTGTAATTTCTGGTGGATCCCTATCGTTCAGCGCTGTCATTGCAACAACACTCTGCCCTTTGTAGGTCAAGACCATCATGGAGGCGCCGGTTGGACTGTTTCAGAATCAGCAACAATGAATGTTCTATAATGTTTTATCAAGTTAGCACATTTATTTATATGATGAACGCTTGCTGTGATAAGGATACTGACATTACCACTATTCCTGTTGCTTGTGGATTTTTGGAACATAAATTGGCTGGTCTGGATTATATACAGGCTGAATTTACCAGAACAGCCTACCGATTATTAAAAAAGTCTCAAATTATAATTTCTGATGTGTGTTTTTTGCCGATAAGCAAGGCAAAAAGAAATTGCCAGATTTTTTAACGGACCTTGGTGTGCTAGGAGGGCCTTCAAACAACAACAAAAACACAACAAAAAAAACGCTCCTGTGTTTTTGAATACAGAAAACTCTGCAGCGCGTGCACTGTGGCTGTTCACATTGTTTCACTGATGACCATTCGGGTCTGCTGATATTTACTAGTCATATTATGCTTCAGTAAAGCAGAAATATTACACATTAAACCTTTAACAGTCTGAGTTTTATTCAGTCATATTTATTCTTCTAAGACAAGATCAAATGTAACTACTGCAATATACAGTAGAATCCAAAGTGAGGAACAGCAATGGGACATGATGATGACGTGGCCTGTAAGACAGAAATGTTTCAGGGTGGATGGTGGATGCTGGATGGGACCAGCTTTAGCCCAAGGCTGCTCATATGAACAGGTGCTTGGGTGGCATTATTTTCCTCAAGCCTGTCCTGTGGTTTATTGATGGTCACATCAACCTATCACAGCTACTTCTACCATTGGTCAGTATTTGTGTAATTGCTTTGTCTCCTTCCCTTTGCAGTTTTAAAGTGTGTTTTGGAGCTGAAGGGCCGCAGGGGGAACCTACTGTTGCATATCGTCCCTAAGATAATTACAGCAAAATACACAAACTAATAAGGATGGTGGATGAGCCTTACAAATAAGAAAATATGTTTCTCTTAAACCTGCAATAAACGATTTCAGACCCTATAACCAATCCTGAAACTATTGTGTGCTATGTGGAGATTTTTGTGAGATGTTATGATATAAACAAATAGTCACACACGTGGGCCAGCTGTGTTGCCGTTTTCACCTCTTTTCTAAAGCTTGTTGCCAAATTCGGGTCCGGAACGAAGCTCCTCCTGGTCCATCCAATAGCTATCCATTTAAAAAAAAAAAACTAGCTTGAGCTCCCTCGCTGTTTAAAAGCGGCCCTCAGCCCCTCCCATTCCTGACATTTCTCTTGTAATGGCAGAATCAATGAAGTGAGTGAGTAAGCTTAGTAAACTAGTAAACTTGCTACCTACCTCTTTACTTGTCATTGTTTGTGGCACACATAACCTTCAGCAGGAGAAAGATCTGTCAAAGTGAGACTAGTAACCGGCAACACTTCTCCCTTGGTACGGTTAGCTTAGCTGTTAGCCTTATGCACGGTGCTTTGCAATGTTTGTCCTTGGTTGGCCACCGTAGTGTAGTGGGCGAGTGGCTTTGCTGTGAGCTTGTTTACAAATGTGTTGCAGTTTCTGCTTACTAGAGCTTTAATAGAGTACAACAACAAACAAAACTTCCAAGGTTTATACTCATAGATGTTAGGCCCAGGTCTTTGGCCTATGAACAAAAATATAGTTTTGAAGGTTTTGAAGTCAAGTCTTTTTTTTTTGTTACAGAGCACTTTTACTAAGCAGGTTTGGCACAAAGGGCTTTTTAGACACAAAAAGGGACACAAATACATATACAAACAAAGATAATAAAACACAGAACTTTATTATAAAAGTGTACCAACAAGTTTAGGGCATTAAGCAACCTGTAGTCAAGGGTCTTGTCAACCTTTTGACTTTTAGTCAAGAGTCTCAAAGGATAAAAGCAAAAGGATGGGTAATTATTATTAGAGAGTTAGTATAGCTTAGTTACTATGTATGTGTCTCTTCTTATAAAGGACTAAAGCCTGTGGGTAACAACCAATCTATAATTGCATTGCGATGTTCCCAGTTCAAATACCCACTTTTTTTTTAGCTGCGACCAGCAGCCAGTAAAAGTCACTTTGTCGGTCGGATGGTCAGGCTCAAAAATAAAAAAAAAGTTTACTGCACATGTGATATTGCGGGACACAGCTATAAAGACTCTATGAGCTTGTTCGCCACATTACTTTGAGTTTAGTTTGGTTGGCAAAGCAGAGGTTTGCCACGCCAGAGATCCAGGATTCTAATCTTGAATCAATTTAGCACCAAGATGGTTGCTATATATCACATGCTTGTTCTATATGGTGATTAATTGGATTTCTTTCTTTTACTCTGAATACAAAGGCTAAATGCCTGGGGTTACCAATATTTGCTGCTTCACTGCTACAATTAAAGACAGCTTACAGCACAGCGATGCTGCAAATGTAAAGTGCCTAAAATAAGAATACATGATCTGTTCAGCTCTTATAGAACAAGTTACTTGCTGTATATAGCTATTTATATAGCTTCCACACACCCCAACACATTCTCTCCTTCAACACTTTTTCTCTCTCTCTCTCTCTCTCTCTCTCTCTCTCTCACACACACACACACACACACACACGCACACACACAAACACACACACACAAACCCCCCCTGTTGAGTTAATGTTTCACACACTGTGTTCATCCACACAAGAGGTCTATTTAAGAGAAACATGTCTGGCCTGTGCAGAGCATGTGTTGGAAAGCTGTTTATGTCTCCCCATGTGCCCAAATGTTTTAGCTTTAAATGTTTAACCGTGTTCCTCTGCCTCACCACCACCACCATCTCCCCCTGCTGTTTTTTCTCATGCAAGTTTCTGATTAAGGTAGTGAGGACATGCTGACACAAACTGTTTTGTACCTGTTGGTCAAGTATTTTTAGTGCATCTGCCAGTCTTGGCATCTGTAAAAACATGTTCACGCTTGGATACTAAAAGGTAATATGAAATGGGTGCTATATTTAATCATCAATGCTTGACATTTGAATCATTTTTAAGGAGCGTGACAGCTTATTGTGCTTTGATCATCTTACACCACCACGATAGTTTGCGAATTCTCATAATTGTTTGCCGTAAAGTAAAAAACATCACCTGCTGGACAAAGAGTAAGTTATCTACATGTAAATCAGTTACTGAATTGAACAATAAAAAAAAAATCAATGTTTCCATGGATATATTATATATTAACCCTGGAGTGTTTAGCTTTCAAATTCAGGCTGGTGTCACTTTATAAAATTTTGCCATCAGGAAAAAAAAAGTAGTGATCCATATAGCAGCTAGTGTAGTTTTAAGAATTACAGTCTAGCTCTTCTCTGATGCATTTCAGCACCTGACATTATATAGATGCACTCACACAGATACAGGTCATGAGTTCTTGCACCTACTGTATTATGTCACATGCATTATTCAACATCAAATGTGAATACTAATTATTATATTTATAGCAAACCCTTCACCCCTTCTTCAGTCTCAGACACTTTCTTCATCTGATAAAAATAGAGGATGGCTGCAACTGGAAATGATTCTTCCCTTCCCCCCACATTATCACATTATCCCCCTTTCCCTGCCTCTGTTCCCCTATATTTCTTCACATCTAGTCATTCAATCTCTCTCTCTCTCTCTCTCTCTCTCTCTCTCTCTCTCTCTCTCTCTCTCTCTCTCTCTCTCTCAGATAGGTAGAGTTTCCCAGCGGAGGTCATAGCTGTGTCTCTCAGGCCAGGCCACTGAAAACACACCCTGTCATTGTCTCAGTACACAGAGACCCATCAGCAGACTGGCAGAGGACAGGACACTGTACAATACAAGCCCTTTCATGTGCATGCATGTAATTACCACATTGTGTAATTGCTTGTGTGTGTGTGTGTGTGTGTGTGTGTGTGTGTGTGAGAGAGAGAGAGGGAGATTGTGTATATTTGTGTACTTGAATGAGCAACCCGCATTAGACTGAGGTCAATCAATAACACAGAGGACAAAGCAATCTATCTATTCTTGGCCTCCCTCACATCTTATGTAAACATGTAAACCGTAAAATCCCACAAGAAGATACTGCCGTTGCTTCGCCAACGACCCAGGAATCTGATGAAGCAACAAATTCTCCTTCACCTTTCCCTCCTTGTTTTTGTTTTCGCTGTTTCTACTATTCAATCAACTCAAGTCTGCACAGTTAAATTGATTCTAATGGTGAAATCAAACAGCTCAGTCTGTCCCACCACTTTCTCATCTCCCCTCTTCACCCCACCTTCACACTCCTCTTCACTCCAGCCCCCCGCTCTCTCCCTCCCTCTGCCTGCCTTACCTTCTCTTACATATGGCTACAGTAAAAGGTCAGACAGACAGTGAGATGAAAGGGAAGTTTAACATTCCTGGCATGTAAAGCTCTCAAGGACAGACAGACAGGGCATCGATCCCAGCTTGGACATTCTCAGCTGGACCATGTGAGACCTCAGGGGGTCTGGAGCATTTCTCTGAATCAGAGAAACACAACACAGAGACACATACGTGGACATACCGCAGTCCTGTCCACGCTATTCAAATTTTCCTCAATATATATGATCAAAGATGTTTAATGTCAAAATTGCTATTGATTTTGCTTTTGTGGTTAAATTTTAAATTTAACATCTTTGCTGGCTCTCCTAAATCCTCCTGGTCAGGCCAGTTTGCAGCATTTGAACCAGCACACCAGAACCAACCAGAACACCTCCACCCAGCAGGTTTACCTCATTGGAATTAGAGGAGCTGGTGTTGTTGGCCAATCAGGTTCCAGTATTGTGAAAGTTCTGCCTGTGAGGACTTGGGATGCAGTCAGACATAAGTGAATGCAGGCAATCGTTCATTGCCTGCTGAGGCGAAATTCGTATGCAGGTGTGCTGAATGTGATCGGTCCAGGAAGTGACACAGATATAAATCAGCTTGCTGGTGTGGTTTGGTGATGTTTTGTCATGGGAAGTAGAAGGGTTGTAGTGACAGGAGGAGGTTGTGTTGTGTAGAGACTGCTAAAATTAAGCTTTCCTCCATGACGAGTGTTAGCTTAAAACTACAGTGGGGTCAACCACACACACTTGAGACTACGACTTTGCCGCTCAAAGTTCACCAAATGTGAATACGCCAAGAGGAAAATGCAAAATTGCTTAACCAACAATGGAAGTGAATAGGAGACGAATGTGCATTTTGCTCATATGTGACCGCACCTTTATTTTTCAAATGCATTTAATAAATACCCTTTTGACTAAGTTACATTTATTTGCAAAACATCAGGAGGAACATTACTCTAATCCTGAGATTTGAAACTGTTGTCTCAGGGTTTTGACAGAAAGTTCAGTTATTTTTGCATATGTACTTTGCACTTACACAAAGTACTGGCATGCAGATAGATGGTTTACTTCCACAACAGATTCAGCTGCCAGAATATCTCCAACCATAAGCCAGGAGTTCACAGGGGGCCGAGGGGTCGTTGCACAAAGTGAGAGAGCAGCTAGATGAATGTGAGTCAAAGTGTAGAGAGGGTAGGAGACTTGCAGACTAAAAACACACCGAGAACACAATCTTCCCACAGGACGTCTCCAGGGAACACACAGCTCCGGGCAGCACGAACCAGACGGATTGAGCGCTCTGATTTGCTGAGATCAACACGCCCGTCTCACCACTCCCACCCCCCCCCATCCCCCAGTCCAGCTCTGGAGTCATATGATACTGTATGGCATTGGAGGAGCTCAGCATTTCCTGTGTACACATTTTCCTTTTGCCCACCCTCTCTCTCTTTCTCTCGCTCTCTACCTCCCACTTCTCTCTCGCTCACTAGGTTTCATTGTGCACATGAGGACTGAGCCGAGAGAGAAAAACTGTCTGAGAGACTCGAGGGAAAAGATGTGACTGTTCTCGGTATTTCTCATGCAATTTTGATCTCCTCCTTTCAACCGCTGCTGATTCAGAGGGGTATCTGTCTGAAATGTCAAGAGGGTCTGAGTGAAATGAGATCTGTTCTGAGAAAGATCATACTCTCACACAAGATTAGCACTGTGGATCTTTTGGTCTCTGAGTGTGTATTTCATATTTTGTTATGAAACATGCAAATGTGACGACCAATGTTGCCAAAATATCAGACATGCTGTGAGACAGTGCATCTGCTGTTTAACTAACTCTATTTGTCCCCAAACGACTCATCTCACTGCCCTACCTTGCTGGTGCTGTGATACAAACAGCTTTGTGAACTGGCTTCAAATATCGCAAAAGCGGTAGAAGCAACTTGTATTTCGCTGCTGTCTTTCAGGTGCAGAGGGCACATGTTCTGGCATGTCATGAATAGCATTTGTATTCGTATTGACTTGCCTGCATTGTAACTCCCATAATTTTGGGGGCTATTAGAGGGCAGCTGAAAAATACTCTATTCTTCTTTGGCGGGATAGGAAGCGGGTTCTATCTGGTCAAGGAATATCACAATTGTTTCTCCATTAAAACACGGGAAGGATAGAACTACTACATACACTGCTGAAGATTATTCCACATGGAGTGATTGCAGTTGGCTTGAGGATGGTGTTATTGTAGTTGTTGTAATCGTTGTAGTAATTGTTGTTGATTCTACAATGAAAATATAGGAAAAAAAAATATTGCCACAGGAACATTAAACATTAAAATGTATCCAAACTAACACATGTAAAAGTATTCCAAGTAACACAAGTGATTAAATTGCTCTAAAAAATTGTACAGGCCACACTTCCTATGATTGCAGCAAACCGCTCTACAAACAGTGATGCATACTGAACATTCTGTGCTGCAGCCACAATTCACAACTATCTGGATGCTGTCCATGCTAGAGCTACACTTAAACAGTGGCTTCAACTGCAAGCTAATGCCAGCAAAACAATAGCATCACAACATGGTGAGGAGAAACCAAAGCACTGATCAATGAATAGATAGAACACTGATCAATGAATAGATAGAGAGAAAAGGATTGTAAATTCCTACTTTGTGCAGCAGTACTAAGTTTATCAGTGTAGTTGTGTGCTTAGCTCACAAGATCCATCAAACGATTTCTTCAAACAAGGCTACTAAAAAATTACATTCACTTTTAATTAAAATAATTGAAACATTCCTCATCACAGTAACACTTTTAACTTTGAGTGCACACAGACAATATCACAATTCAATGGATTGTATTTTTGAGAACACCACATATATACTGTACTACTCAGATCCCCAACTGCTTGCCCAACTTTCATTTCTGCATGTCAGACATGGTCTCTGAGGAAAGCATCCTAAGGATGTGTTTGATGTGGCAGAGGGAAGTGAGGCCAGGTGCTCCATGGTATGAATGACATGCCAGTTTCACTGAGGGCACTTTAGGTTAAGCTGAAATGTCTTGCAAAACCTTCTTAACCATTTACTGGAAAACAATGTGTGGAAAGTAATATGCTATTATTGAAAAGACATTCTAACCTATACTTGGGGCTCAAGTAACTCCAGAACCCAGTCAAGAATCAAAATCATTGTAAAATCATTGTAAGACTGAATTATGTCAGTGGATAATATTTACATTATTGACATACAATAACATGGTAACAGTGGTGTCAGGTGTTTGTCATGGCTGTGGCCACGTAATGCTTTTCCATGACAACAAACACTACACATAAGAGGACAAAATTCAGCACAAGGAAAGATGGCATGTATCCTGTGTGTGTGTGTGTGTGTGTGTGTGTGTGTGTGTGTGTGTGTGTGTGTGTGTGTGTGTGTGTGTGTGTGTGTGTGTGTGCACGCACGCATACCATGTGTACATTCACAGCCCTGTGTACATCAGAACCATAACTGTTTCAGTCAAGAGTGTGTCCAGAATAGAAGTCACTCAGATTTATGAGTGTAAGTTCAACAAGTTGTTGTTGTGGCAAAGGTAAGAAAGAGAGTCGAGAGTGTGACCACAGTGTTTACTGTTCCTCTTTGCGTGTTACTACTGCTGTGTTCACTGACCTGTAATAAAGGCTGTTTTGAATGGGCTGGTGTCCTTCACATGGCCTTGACAGTAATATTGTACCAACACTGTACCAATAGAAACACTGAAAAGGTAGCAGATAAATAAATGACCTTCGTGCAAAAGATAAAAAGTGGAATACTACCTAACTGCCCGTGCCATAAATAAAATATCAACAAACCAAATCTAATCTATCAAATGGAAACATGGAAATGGTGATAATGAAAAAAAAATATATTAACGATACAAGGAACTATTTTAATCAGTACTGATTAACAAGAAAGATATTCAGTGACAAAGAGTCTATTTTGCATCATCAAATCCGATGCCTTTCTCAAACAAAAAGAATTGTTTCCCTCTCGCAATCCCCCCATCTCTCATCACCCTCTCCCACATATAGTCCCACCCATGGCAGTCAATCCTGATGAGATGATGAGCTGTGAATGTGGCTAATCGCCCTTTGAAAACACAGAGCGAGCCATTACTGCATGATGGATTTTCAGTTAGGGCCTGACAGATTCACATCAGTATTAATCACTGTTGATTATCCCCTTAATCATTATTTTATTCTCTGTGCAGAAAAACAAGCCAAGGTTATTTGACATTGTGACGGCAAATTTAAATGTTCATTTTCATTCACTATCTGTCTTTCAATGTTTGCAGCATCCTCCCAGAGAATACAGCTGGCTGACCCTAAGGTAAAACTGTCAGCCTCAAGCCAAGTGCTGCCATGGTAATGATGATGTCATCACCACCCCTTGGGAGGGCTACTGGTTGAGGGGAAGCGGCTCCATGTTGCTATGGCAACCATCAGTTCTGAAGGTATGGAGATTACACCTTATCTTGCATACACCCCTCTTATTTCTTCACACTGTGGAAATATCTAAAGTATTTACAGAATATAAAGACTCTGGACGTAATGTCAATGAGTATCTATGCAAATATATGACAACAAATGATATTTGTGTGTGTGATGAGCGTGTTTTAAAACCTAGGTGTTATGGTATATTGGTTCACAACAATGTTATTCTCATTTTTTTTTCACACTTGCACAAAAGTACAATACAAACACATTCCATATTGCTTTAATAATTTAAATATTTTTTCCTCTTCATTATAAAGCACGGACAGATGGGAGCCCTAGATGAATGAATAAAGTTGCCATGCTATGAGAGGGCCTTATTAAGTAAGTTGCAATTCTTCCAACTCAAATTATTTGTGATATATTTTGTTTAAATCTGTAATTGATTTCCTGAAATATTCTTGAAGTACTAGGTCAAAGCTTTATCCCCTTTTCTACCTCTCAACAAAGTTCCACTGACTTGTACATCAGTTTGCAGCCTCCATTATCAGCTTTCTGATTCCCTGTTCAAATTCTATTCTATTCTATTCTAGAGTAGCATAGGGTAAACAGGGGTCATCTTTTTTCGCAGCATTCATCCCTAATAATTTGAATATTTTCTCATACTTGCTCATTCCTCTCAAAATCCCTTATAGTGCATCCACAGATACTTTCCCCATGTGTCTGACAAGGAGTAATGCAGGTTAAAGGATTTATACTTTAATATCACCACAATCCTAGCGGTCTAAGACCTCCAATATTGCGAATGGAGGGCTGTAGACTCACTTCATAATGGCAACAACTGAGTCTGTTTAATATCATTTCATTAGTCAGCGCTATTAGAGGATTCTGCTCAAAATGAAAACACAGTCTGAGGTCTTTATGCTGAGGTACTAAGCAAACACTGACTATCCTTAATTTTCTCAGTATAAAATGAATGCTGAAATTGGTTTGTGTTTGTTTTCATTGGGATTTAACCATTATGGAAAGTATGTAATAAAAAAATCTAAACAATCTACTCTCTAAATCTGCAGATTCACCACAGTTCCCCTCCCATCCTCACGCCCATTCATTTCAGTTTCTCTCTGTTCCTGTTTCTCTTCCCACCTGTGCCTTAACCCACATGGCAACCTAATCCCCTTATAGTAGCTGATAATGCCTCTTGGCCCAGACTGATAGCTAGTGTATTAGGTGCAATGGAGGCTAAGTGGTTTGCTGCAATCAGTTAGACTGTTTCTGCTACCACTGACCCGTTTCCTACTGTCCTTATATCTGGCAACTGTGTTTCTCCCTGGTGTACAAACATGCAGACATGTGTAAGCTGACATGAACAGCAATGCTACTCCCGATCCTATTAGCCTTGCTCCCTGGTTTATTAGCCAACTGTTAGCCACTGTGTTAGCATTATCTTCTGCCCCAGTTTCTTACTGTCGTCCTAATCCTCAGCATCTACTGTCCATCCATCTCTTCTCTTGCTTGTCTAGGCCTGGCTTACACAGCAAGCTGCCTCTCAGTCAAACACTGGCCTGGCTTTGTAGGAACCATAGGCTGACTCTGTAAGAACCAACACTTAATGCTTGACCTTGGCTGGGTTTCATTTTTTTATGGTATAGACTATGCATCAAAAAAGTTCAAAAGAACCTTTCTCCTGGCCATAAATTAAAACAAACTGCCCCAAACACTGACTTCCAATGCGCAAAAATCTTCAAAGCAATAAATGAACTCAAATATAGGCTTGGTTTCACTCATGATGAGTGAAATGCATTTCAAGCTTGGTGCTCTTCCTCAGGCATTTCTAGTGACACTTCCTCAGTGTCACTAGAAATAGAGGAATAGTTGTAAATGTTGACCAGCCAGTCCTGATAGACTGGACACACTTAGTGTATTGAACCAGACCTGAAAGAATCTTGCCTGGGGGGCTCACAGAGAGAGATCGCTGCTTAGGGCCCCCTACAGACAGACGGCAGCAGTGGCAGGGCTTGTGGGGCCCACTGGAGACCCAGGCAGAGGTCAGGCAGAGGGGTCAGACTGTCTAAGCCCTCCTGTGTTGGAGACGCCCCTAGGATGGGTGCGCAGACACACCCCATCCCGTGAGAACGGCCACATTGCACGGCTCCCCTGGGACACACAGATACATACACATGCATGTAAAAAGTCCACCTAGCCAACCGTGCTTAAGTATGTCTGTCATTCTACGCACACATAAACACACAGAGAAATACAACACACACTCACACAGACAGACATATACATACACAAGCTTTGCCAAAAGTCCAATACATGCATGCATGTAAAAAGGTCTGCTAGCCAATGGTTCTTACATGTGTGTCATTGTACACATAGACAAACACAACGGGCACTCACAAACACACACACACACACGCATGAAATACAAGCTCAGTACACAGACACATGTTCGGTACACACGCTCATATGTGAGGAGACAGGCTATTGATTTGACTTTAACTATGGGGGGGATACACAATCCCATGGGAGACAGTGACATCCACCAGAAATACTATTCATCTGATTATTCAAAGCTATACTGAGCACAAGACCCATCACCATGGCAACTGCACACATGACCTTAGAGTAGAGGGCATGTTAAAGGCAGTATATTTCCAAACAGGAAAAAATTATCTGACTGTATCAGCTAGACATATAAGATTCAAGATTCAAGATTACTTTATTTGTCCCTAGGGAAATTTGTCTTGGACATAAAGGCTGCCACATAAAAATGCATACAATTATAGTGCAGTAACAGACACGAAGTGCATAGCACAAACAAGTGCAGACATAAGTGCATTCAAGGACATGCAACACAGCCCCTCATTTCACACCCTCCTTATGTCCTGAGTTTAGGAGATTCACTGATAGAGGGATGAAAGCATTTTTATACCTATTCAGGTATCTTTTCCTGTATTTAATGGGAACCCTGTAGCGTCTACCTGATGGGAGCAGTTCGTATTCTGAATACAGGACATGGGAGGGGTCAGTGATAACTTTCCTAGCCTATTTAACTATAGTCCTCTCAAAGAGCATTTGGAGGGAGGGATGCTCCCTCACCCCCATCACTTTCATTGCTGTGTGGACCAGTCTATTTATTTGTGATTTTAACTTAACTGATATGTTACCAAACCAACCATGTTACCAATATAGAAAGAATATACGCATCTCATGGGTCCTGTGCTTATAAAATCAGAGCTATAGCTGCAGGCTTATAATAACTTTAATTTACTGTTTGATTTTTCTGCTTTCCCTTTCTCTTTTCTCTACAGGAGGACAGGATTGTACAACTGGGAAGAGGATGGAGTTAATTGAGAGATAATTACACATGTTGACATTCCATACCGAAGAGAACACCATGTCCCTTTGGCTCTAAGGTCAGTTGTCAGAAGACAGGAATGTGTGAAAGCAAAGAAAAATAGACACTTTTGTGCCAATGGCCACTGATGTCTCAGAGTGAAACCAAAAATACTGAGAGTGAGTGGGTGTCATGGAAGATGGCAAGGGACAAGGCAAAGGTAAAAAAGAAACAGAGAAAGGGAAATGAGAATGAAAAAGAATAAATGAACACTGTAGAAATTCAGGATGCTTCAGCTGATAGATGTGATGATTTATGGCCCCTCTGGGACCCTGTTTCAAGCTATGGTTAGAGATGGCACGCCAGCTATGTGATGCTCACACACACACACACACACACACACACACACACACACACACACACACACAAATACCCACAAACATGGATGGAGAGAGAGAGACTACAAACACAAGGAGAGGGAAAGACAGAGAAAGAGAAATAGAGAGAAACAGATTCTTTATCAAAGAGGAAGTCCGAGCCAGACATCGAATTTCCTGAGCATGTTGGCTGCTTTCATGATAATATGTGTGTGTGTGTGTGTATGTGTGTGTGTATGTCCAAGACAGGGAGACATGGATGTGTTCTGAAAATCCTTTCCCTGACAAACAAACCTGTGCCTAATTGGAAAGGTCTGCAGGATATGTGTTAGGGTGGCACCATGCAAGCATGACAGTTCAGTCTGCATTTGTGAACACAAACAAGTCTCTCCCACTGCTAGACACAAGAAAGCCAAGAGTGTAACCAGTAATATCATCAAAAGATAAAGCCTGGACCATAGGCCTGGAGGTACTTCAGTGATTGTGAATGAAACCTTTTCATTGTGATAGGCTATAGCACTGGAGATCATCTTCTGGACACACTGTATGGTCTCATTTTTACGGCATTTCTGCTATTAGATAGCATATAGTGGAGAGTGGCAGGAAAGAATTAGAATAGCAAGAATAACAATAATATGAAACTTTATTGATCCATCTAGGGAAATTCTCTTCTCACGTGCCCTAGTCTGCAGGATTTGTTGACTTCTACAGGATTCCTGCAGGACACCCACACAATGCCTTCACAAAGGCTACAATTCCTGCAGGACTTATTCGTAGCACAGCAAACAAGCCCTATTGTTGACATACTGTATAACATAGTCTACAATTAGGATGGCACCAAGAAAAATGACTTACACCACATCATTGTCAAAGACTAAAGAAACATTTTTGGCATTTTTAAACATTATGATTGAGTGTCCATCAGATGTGCTGCCATAAGACTTCTAATGGGGCTGCTGATATCATATCCACGAAACAAAGGCAAATCAGTGTATAATTCAGTAAAAACAAGTTAAATGTTCTTGTAAATGCAACCCAAAGGTGATCTGGTTGCACATCTGTGTTTTATTTCCCTTTAAATTGCCACAGAAAAAAATCAGTATACCAACACAGGCATTTCAGACATGTGCAGTTCATTAAGTACCACTGGAAAAACAACTCAGTGGCAAATACAGATACAGACACTTGCCCTTCTGACAAGTTTCAAAATGTGAAATATACACCAATCCACCTATCCTATACACCTATCCATTAAGTCTAATTTATCTCCAAACCAAGTAGGTCAAATTATTACTAATTGTCAACATTAACAGCCTTTATCTTTAGTATTAGTAATATCCCAACATTAAGAAACTTCACCATGTGGGGAAACTAGGCCATACAGCAAAAGCAATAGGTTTCAGCAGGGAAAAAAACAGACAATAGAATAAAACAGACCATGGAATAAATCAGTATGTATACAGTATGAAATAGTGAAACCATTCTGAAAATATTGGTATATACAGAAAATACTAATAAGAGAGATATGTGAAAACTGAAGAAGCAGGTATGTGAAAGGTATGCAAAATGCATGATGTGCAAATGTGCATCTTATTCACCATACTCTGCTCTACTATACTGCCTCCAGGGTGTCCAGGCTCAGCTTAACAACACGGCCAGCCCCTTTAACCTGTTTGTTAATCCTGCCTGCATCCCCAGCCTTGATGTTGCCTGCCGGCCACGACTGACTGGAAGAACATGGTGAGTAATTTGTTGCCTCTGAGCCTCCTCAAGAAAGGAGCCAGAGTTGAATCTAACATCCGAGGTGCAGAGGGTGAACAGGAAAGTTGACAGTACAGTCTCCTGGGGTGCCTCCTGTGCTATTGCATGTCCAACAGACTGCTCTGGAGTTGGATGAACCTGTCTGTTAAATAGTCAATAATCCACCATGGTGTTGTCCGCCTGCATCGCTCTGAGCTTCACCCCGAGTAGGAGGGGCTGGATGGTATTGAAGGCACTGGAGAAGTAAAAAAACATGACCCTCACTGTTCTTCCTGGCCTCTCCAAGTGGGAATAAGCCTTGTGGAACAGGTATATAATGGCATCATCCGTGCCTATGTTGGCCTGGTATGCAAATTTGGGTCAGGAGAGAGGGGGGAGGGGTGAGCAAGGCTGGGGAGGTTGAGATGTGGGGCTGACAGTGGCAGGTAGGCTTGAGAGGCTGGATGGGGTCATGACCTTGACCCCTTGTGTGATGGATGTGATGGACAGGCTGGGACAGGGCAGAGGGGCCGTGATGGAGACAGACATGCTGTCATTCGAGGGAGAGGGGGAGGGGTGAGCAGAGTGTGAGGTGGATATATGATGGGACAGTAAACGGCGACCCATTAAACTGACCTGCTGTGAGCTAGGGGAGCTCACCTGTGGTCAAGCCTGTTTTTCAACAGGTTTAGTATGTAGATTAGCTAACATTATGGATAGGTGAACCACTGGTATGAACAGATCTTTTCTTCAACACCATGGATAGACCAGATATATATCAGTTGCTGTAGCCTTTGACTTTCGTAAATAATTTGGCCTCAAGTTCTGCTCATCTCTCAAAAATATCGAAGGATAATTTTGATGTATATTTTACTTTTCAGTAAAATATACACCAAAGAATCACATGACTTTTAAATAAGGAAACTATGGAAAAATGGGAGTTTATGGTTTCCCATTTTCTTGGCTATTAGATACAATGACAAATGCGTACATCTGTAAAATATAGGACCTTTAATTCTAAATATTTTGCAGTCTGTTGATGTATACAGTATGTAAGATGACAAGGCTAACTACCTGACACACCTACATCTAAAATAGCTGTTTATATTGGTTGATTCACCACTGGAATTATGTGATTTGGGTGGTGCAAATGTGTAACTCGCCAGCAGTGATAAAAGGTACAAGTCTGTGCTTTGTTTTCTCACAGTGCAGTGTGTTTCTTTTTTGCACTTAGCCATTTCTCTCTCTCTGTGTATATACAGTATATGCAGTCAAAGTAGATTTCCAATTCATTGTCACTGAGCAGATCGAAGTTTCTCTTCTTGATGACATCACAAATTAGGGCGTAGGCCTTTTCATCATTGCCGAGCCACCCATAGATACCGATTTCTGTCCAAAATCATAGGAATGACATATATATAAAATCTGTTTTATAGTGGATTTTCACCCTACAAAAAGTAAACACACAGATACAACTCACATACTAACGCTCTCTCTCTCTATACATATATATATAAAATTCCCCAATCTTACATTTCTCCACAATGACATTTGGTGGTTATCTGTGTTAATCCACCTGCACTTCAATCCCAGTCTCAAAGGCAAAGGGGGAAACTGAAGACTGCACGAAAACTAAAGATAAAAAAAAAAAAAACAATTTTTGTACACACAAAAAATGATTTTGGTCTGTCTTGTAGCAACAGCTCAGCATCCATGTGTACAGTAGGCACAGTGTAGGGAAGGCAATTTAGAAACCGTACAATACATGCCTCTGATATTGTTTTTCATTGTTTCTTCTTATCATATTATCTTGTTCCCTTAAAAACTCACTACTAATCTTCCAAGAATGTCGCATTTGCTCCCGTTTTTTGCTTTGTTGTTCAGATATGGACACTACTTCCTCAATAAGGACAAGAATGCATTCAGGTCATCGTTCTAAATCTCTGTCTCTGTCTTTGAATTCTCAATGAAACAGCTACTGTACATATCCATGTCAACAAACACACATCCAAGCCCATGCATGCGCAGATGTGCATGCGCCTACACATATACACAGACACCAGATAAGACTAACACACACACACACACACACACACACACAGACACACACACACACACACCCAACCTCACATAAATATTCAGGAGGAAGAGAGGGAGAAAGGAAAGCCAAACAGACAGACAAAACAAAAGCTTTACAGTTTCAACTCTCAGCTTAGCGAGCTACAACACAGAGAAAACTTCAGTTACCGCTCCTATTTTGTCCATCCATACAATACATTTCTCTACTACGTGCTGTTAACCCTCTTTTTCCTCATCTTTTTCCCTCTCTCTTTCTCTCTCCATAAAACTATGGTGTGAAAGTTATATGAAGACATCACCCATATGGTACTGACATGTCTCCATCTGACTCAGTGAATTACACCCTCTCCCTCTCACCTCTTTTTCAATCTTCTCCCTGCTTCTACCTCTCCCCACTATCACTGATATCAGTCATAAAGTCTTCCAGAGGGACCGGAGGAGAAGATTTACTGCGGAGCCATAAAAGAAACGGTGTGACCTGAGCACAACATCAGTCTCTACCTTATCACCGCTGCCGCTATACAGTCCAGAGTGATTTGTGGCAGTGGGAGTACAGCACCTGGGTGTCACAACAGATGTGAGGTCCCAAAAACAATTAGAGTCCAACAAGACAGGGGATTCATTTTGTGCAGTGACCACAGTCAAGTTTGAGTGGCAAGGTAGAGGAGAGAGAGAGAGAGAGAGAGATAAAAGAGGAAAGGTCTGTCAGGCCTGAGCTGCATGGATGGGTATTGGAGACCAGGACACTAGATGTGTTTTTAACGCAACAAGCTATAGGGCAATGTTACATGAAGAGGACTTGGAATTATAAGTGTATTCTTTATCATGTTTGCTCTATAGACTGGATTTTATATGGGCGATGACTGGAACTAAAAGCTACTTGCACATTTTAGATGCAGTGGTGGAAAACCCATGAATTAAATCATCGTACAAAGTGGCCAAATTACTAGAAAACAGGGATTCAAAGAGCCAAAAGAAGACATTTCGAAACTTACAAAAGAGAAGGAAAAACACTCAGGGCTGATTTAAAAAAAATAGTGCATAAGAGTAATGGAAAACCCATGAATGAAACCATCAGGATGAAATATTGAAACTTACAAAAGAGGAAGAAAAACAGTCAGTGCATAAGAGTGAAACTGTTTCGCTATGCAAAAAAGTGTATTAGAGGGATAGAGCAGAGATGGATAGAGAGAGGCACACCCGCTGAAGCAATGGCATTTATTTGCATACCCAGTCACAGAGAAGCAATGGTCACATGGCTATTTTTGGAAAGAGCAATGCTTGGAAGGATTGCATCATTGTGACCAGGGTGCAAAAAGAAAACCTAAGAACCCAGAGGATGTAGGAACCAAGAACAATATTTACCTCCAGGTGATTTTATGTTTGTTTACTGAGGGGCAAGTCAAAAAGTCAATATCATACAGTTATACTGCACCAAGCAGGTGCAGATGACTGTGTTTCCATGAGTTCCCATGTATGTGAGTCCACGTGCCTATGAATGCACCTGCCTATGCCTCAAGTAGTGGGTGTGTTAGAGTTAGTGTGGTTTTGTTAGTGTGTGTGTGTGTGGTTGTGTGTGTGTGTGTGTGTTTATGTGTGTGTGTGTGTGTGTGTGTGTGTGTGTGAGAGAGAGAGAGAGAGAGAGAGAGAGTGAGCGAGAGAGAGAGAGAGAGATTTGGTATTTGATTTGTATTTATATTTTTTAACTGCAATGTCCACATTTTTCTATTTTTATTTTAAGTTATCTTTACTTATCTGTATATACTGTACATATTTGTATATACTGTATATATATTTTTTGAATGGCACAATTTTTCTGTTTGTATTTTTAAGTTAATTTTACCTACTTTATGTACTATTTATATATTTGATTGCAATGTTGCAATGTTACACAGCTCTGTTTACACATTTCTTTATTCTAGTATATCTTTAATTGTACATACATTTTTTGTTTTTATTTCACACTTGCTGTGGCAATGTAAATGCATGTTTCCCATGCCAATAAAGCCCCTTTGAATTGAATTGAAATTGAGAGAGAGAGAGAGAGAGAGAGAGAGATACCTTGAGTAAAGGAACAGTTGCAGATTAGACTAAGCCTAACTTGTGGAAGAGCACCCTGTAAGAGCTTACATTCACATACTTTACACATGCATTCACACACTCATTTGAGGATGTTAGGCAGGCTTCATTTGTCACGTTCTGACCTCTGGTGGATGGACATGCCACTGCAGGAAAATTACAACTCAGCTGCTATAGAAGAACTGAGCCACAAGGTGGGGAGAGATGACAACAACACAGCAGATAGCTGTTTTACTACCTGAACCTCTGCAACTACATAGACACAGCTGAATTTAGTAAAGATCACTGTGTTGAGTCTGTCTTTAGTATATTGATCAAGGGCTTTCTATGGTCAATGCTCCTGACAAGGTACTAGAGAAGCCTGGGGTAATTTGCATAATCAGTCAATACTAGAAATTAACAATTATATGAAAGACACTCTCTGCATTAGCCTCAGCAGCAGATGTATGAGCAAAGGTTCCCCATCTCACGCCTCTTGTTATTACTCACTATTGTAACTCACCTTGTCATTCCTCAGAGTGAGAACGGTGGCAGAAGCCGTGGTTTCATGTCATGTTGACCACACTGTTTATGTGAAGTGCAAAGCAGAAAATCTCTCATATTCTAAGAAATCAAGGGCGTAATCATAAGGATGTTGCCACACCCTATTTAGCCTACTTACCGAGCTCTAGGGCAATATGTGCGGTGTAGAGAGGAGTAGAAATTGATGATGTCAGCACTTTTTGTCACATAGAAATAATGGCAACATCCTAACTTTATATTCCATGATGTTTTCAGCAAAAATATTAAATAAGTTTGAATATCTTTCTTTTATGTGCATAATGTGTGTGTTCCTTACTGTCATTTTTCTTTTATATAGTAAAAAATTCTAAAATGTACACCCATATGCTCATTGTTATGTCGTTTAATATTCTTTTCAATAAAAATATTTTGCAAAACAAAATGTTTGAATAAATTATAGCTCCGACAAAGGGCCAAAACAAAGCGTAGAAACAAAAACCTAAATGGAAGCAGATAGTGTTCATGCGTGACACTTGAATAGGTAATTGTATAGGTGTCTGTGTGAGGTATTGGTTGTTGCAGTGACTATATAGTCCCAGCCAGGCTCCAGGAGTGTGTGAAGTGAAGCAGAGGCGGAAGTATATCTGAAAGGCCTTGTTCCAAACAGAAGCCAGAGGCACAGGGAGCATTGTCTTGGTGTGTTTGTCTGACCCTGCTGTTTATCTTTCCAATTTGTTTCAGACAGTTAACTTGTTAGGCTTGTGCATGTGCATACGTGTGTGTATGTGTGTGTGTGTGTGTGTGTTTACAGAGAAAGTGGGACTAATACTAGACTATATTCTGCTATATTTGGATTGCTTGTTTATGTGTGCGGCATGTGTGTAAATAAACTAATGAACACCATCTGTGTTTCCTGTGTCAGTGTCAGAGAGTGTGTTTGGAGGGGGGACATTTACTTTGGCACAGGCTGTTGTGGACTCTTCTAGAGCAGGAATTATATGGTTGCAGTGTGTCGGGGTGATCAGTGAAAGGGTAAGGGTGATACGCACGTATGCATGCTGACACACACACACACACACACACACACACACACATCTTTCACAACTGATGCAGGGGCTAGCTTGTTAGGGCGAGGGGTTTCAGCAAAGTGAACTCTCTTTGCTCTTCTTCTTTGGGGTCTCACACATAGGCGTAATCGGCGGCGGCGGGGGGGGGGGGGGGGGGGGGGGTTCAAAGTAGCCAAAATTGTCCCCGCCAATAAAATTGACGGTTCACATGCGCCGTCTTTTGCGCGTGCAAATCCGTTATTATCAGTGTGGGGGCGCTGAAAAGCAAAAGCAGCACAGTTGCGGTGCGCATGCGTTGCGAGGCGTCTTCTTTTTACAGGCACGACCATGGTGTCCTGGGATAAAAAAAAATATCTCAACGTTTTTGAATGCGGCAAGCGAACTGCATATCACATAGCCCGAAAGCCTGAAATAAGCCTTGAATCGCTCACCATCCAAACGAAGGTCCAGGATCTACCGGTGATATTCTCTGTACTCTTGTATTTTTGCTAAATCCTATATGGGTTTGGGTTGGGTGTTTTTTTTTTGTTAACCGCGCCTCTTCTACCATCCACCAGCTCTTCAACGAACCGCATTCGCTAGCCACCACGCCACCTGGTCCAAACTGTCAAAATTCACTAGAAAAAAAAACAAAAAACTAAAGGCAAAGTTTCCAAACACGCCCATCAAGCGTCCAATAGCTACTGGTCTGAAATGAGGACCTTGTAAAAAGAAAGACCCTCTTGCCACGGTCGAAGCAACAGCTGTACCAGCGCTCATGGGAGTTCATACCTTACCGTGTGGTAAGGTATGAAGGTCAAGACCTCCAGCGGGGCCTTTTATGTCCTGAGCTGCTGCGACCAAACACGTCAGAATTCTGATTGTGATGTCATCAGTGCAGCTGAGACAGGCTCTGGTTGGTAGAGCAGAGTCCAGCTCCATCGAATGATGTCATAATCGGTTAGAATGGCGAAGCGAAGCCGAGTTCTGATTGGTGGAGGAGAAACATCGGGCCAAGCCGCAGATTGAATGCCAAAAATTAGATTGGATTATTTGAAATGATATTTAGCCTATTACGTAGAACTGTATTTCTATTTGGAGTAGGTTTGTAGGCTACAGTAGGCCTAAATGTTGGCAGCCTTGAAGCATACACACGGCGCCAAGCCTCCAGCCAGTCCAGCTGCGCCGGGATGAAAGTGGCGAACAACTCACAGAAATTAGAGAAATTTGTGGCTGAGATCAGACAATAAATAAAAAATAATTAAAAAAAAGATATTAATAGAGTTAAGCTGTCCAAGTAGTCCATTTTGTCCAACAATGTCTGATAGGAAATAATTGCAATATTTGTGTGAAGAATTCCCTGTAAGTCTCCATTTTCTGCGGCCGTCACTTTCTCTCCTCCCTTTGTCATTGTCCTTCCCAATTACGCAATCCTAAGCAGCGTGGATGCGCGAGGCGCGCGTAACACACACCCTGGAGATCGCTGTGAATGGAGGAAGAGGTTGTCGCGTCTGACAGCCTCTACTGAATCTGGATCTTCAGTTTAACAATTGATTGTCTTTTTGCGTTCTTGCCAATGTGAGTTGAGTCATTACATTCATTTGCAATAGGAAATACGGTCAGATCAATGTCTGCTAAATTCTATACGGTCGACGCACAGTATCCTGGCGCTAGGTCAAATTCATACGCCACGTCATCATTCATTCAGTTTGTTTGTGAAACGGGACATTCACTATCGAAACCATTATGTCATCAATCACCACACATGTCATCATATCCTAACCTCATCCCAAACTGGAGTCTGCCTTGTGTTTGATACCTCTGAACACAGTGAGTGGGCATCAAATTAACCAGCAAAACTAAAGTTGTAAAAATAAAAGCCCTCAAACTGCAAGGGACAGCAGCTGGAAAAATAATCCGCTCACTCCATCTCTGTACATGGGATCATTGCTATCATGGTGTTTTCCACTGTCTAATGTCATGTTCTAGCCAGGTACACAGCAAAGAAAAACAATAGAATAAAAAAAGCTTCGAAAGGAAAACTTTAAAAACACAAGAACTGGTCCCATGTCATTGTAATGGGCATGGTCAGCATTCACAGACCTGAAAGACTTGCATCTTGACTTGCAATTATGAAGACTTACAGTAAACCCTGAAAGACTTGAGACTTGTCTCAAGTGACTTGAGCCTTGACATGGACTTGCCTCGAATGACTTGAGACTTGACTTGGACTTGCACCAAAAGACTTAAAAACAGCTCTGCTGTCTAATAGCTGGACGATAAACACCTGTAGCCACACACTAATGGTGACTGTTTGAATAGATGCATCACTTCAATAACATTTAGCACACACACACACACACACACACACAATGTTATGGTACCTGTGGGGTTGGAATAATACACTCTGCTGAATAATATGAATTGTATCCGTCTCAAGTTCTCATTAATTATCTTCTG
Source organism: Centroberyx affinis (assembly GCF_046629955.1). NCBI lineage: Eukaryota > Metazoa > Chordata > Actinopteri > Beryciformes > Berycidae > Centroberyx > Centroberyx affinis. Next base: position 80,034 of record NW_027281959.1, read on the forward strand.
GATTATATTGTAATGTGCTTTTACATTAGCTTGCTCTCATGTGACTTGGTAGATGTAAGTTAATGGAGCATTACAGATCCACAATACAAAACTAGTGGTCTTTAAACAAGAGAATGTAATATGTGTCCAGTCATGCACGTTTCATGTAGGCTAGCTGGTTGTGTTGATCTTTACTCCATTGTTAAGATTTATGTAGTTAGCCTTTTTTCCAAGTAGACACATTACACTGTAAAAGAAAAAATATATAACTAATAGAGAAAAGGATGGTATTAAAAACTGTTTTAATTTTGTTCAAAACTTAGGCCTACATATATCAATAGTTTGACACTTAGCATTTTCCTTTTTTGGTGAAGGTGATTTAGTCTATCTTTTACTGTTTTCAAGAAAGCTCAACAGTGATGCCAAAGTATCTAGAATAGCAGGAAATTAATCTAAAATTAGTAAAATTTTCTGGGGGAACCCCCAGGCCCCCGACCTTCAGTTGGTCTCCCCCAATGTTTTAGACACAATTTTGCCACTGGTCTCATACATACATAGAAGGCCACCTGCTTCCCTCTTTTCTCTGGTCCTTCTTGGCTTACTCTTCTGTGTATATATAAAGTATAATGTTAGGGATTAGGCACATTAGAAAAACATGCACTTCAAGCAAAAAGGTCAAGTCCAAATCTCCCTGTCTGTCACTACAGGTAATCTAAATGATACCAGAAAGTTTTGGTCTGTCGTGATTTGGCTTCTTGTGTAGTCCAGGACTCAACCACTGTATATGATAAGACTGAAATGTTGAATAGCTTTAACAAGCACTTTGTAACCTCTGACTCTTTGTTTGATTCTGTTTCTTCTGTCTCTCTCTGCAATCCCATGTTGAAGAGCCCTTAAGAAAATATCAGTCTTCTTCATACACATTGCAGATAGCACTGAAAGTACTAGTATTGCTTACATACAATTGAGGCAGTGGGTGGTTTGTAAACTTTTGTAAAATCCAGAGTCCAGTGCACTCAATTTGATGGTTTGACTTCAAACATAACAATTGCAACTTGGTGGAAAAGTAGGCCACATGATCTTTAAACTATTGTAAGCATGGAAGGCAACATGATTGAGACTGTTGGATCTTAGTAAGTACCAAGTAGATGAGTACTTATAATACTTCAGCACCTTGTCCCTGACACTTTTATGCCAGTACTTGATTATGACAACGTTTTACATTTACCTGCCTTCATGTCATGTCGAGCCTTGGACACTACATCATGGAGCAGAGAGGTTTATTACCGACTATAAAGCTGTCACTCATGATCGCACCTAGTCTGCTCTGGTTGATTGGCCACTTCACTCGTTGACTTATTCATTAGTATATTTTTATCTATGAAGTCATTCCGGGTCTGCTTCATAATTATTTGTGCTACTGTTCTTAAAAAACTTGTTTCTCTAATGCTAAGGCTAATGCTGTTTTGCTGCTGCTGTTTTGCTATTGCTAATTTTGTGTGTTGTTTGCCTGCAGCTTTTAAGTTTGTCTTGATGCTCTCTTGGACAGGTCTCCCTTGAAAGAGACTCTTAATTTCGACAGGACATAAAGGGTGAATAGAAATGAAATTGCAGGTCAAGTTTTACCCAAAAATTCCATTACAAAGTCTTTGTGTACAAAAACAGACAGGTTTTAATTAAATACTGCAAAAAATCCAAAAGATTAGGCAAACAAATTCTGTTTGTTCTCATTGTTTTAGTTTCTATTGCATTTGAATGACCATATTATCCACAGCATAAAGGCATTAAACTAAATTTTCAGTTATATTTTTTCTTCTATCATTCACGCATGGCATTTCAAACAATAAAGTGCTTTTTTTATACCCTTCTTCTCTTAACCAATCTAACACACACTGAGACAACATCTGCAACCGCCTTCAAGACAGTGGAATTCGATACACACATGTGCAAGCACACATCCACATACATACTCAAACCCACACACTAGCAGGCAGTAGTGTCACACTGTAGTTCACATACTGTGTATGTGCTCTCTGTGCTTAATAAATTGTCTTAAAGTGTACAAGTTGACTGAGGTTATGATTCAGTTAAGTTCTTTTTAGTACAATTTTTGTCTTTTTATTTTCTTATTTTTAATTGATTGATCTTATCCATCTTTTGTGTGTGTTTGGGCAGAATGTGCAGTGAAATGACAGGGAGGAGGCAAGCTGAATGTACACACAGGCATACATGCATACACACACACACACACACAGAAAATACACTCCATTTCATCGAACCCTGTTTTGACCCCTCTCCATGAGCTGTGCATTTCTCTGAGTGCATTGAATACCAATCTATGTGTAAGAGCTTTGTGTAGCTTTGTCAAAATCTGTTACACATTACAACTAAGAACCAAATGTCCATGCTGTCAGAGTGCAGCAGACTATAGCCAATGGATACTCAATTAGATCAGCGGTTCTCAAACTGGGGGTCGTGAGATAATTTTGGGGGGTTGCGGGATGATTTATGGGATAGGAAAAAAACATATTAGACATACATACAAGATACACATTTATTATTATGTGTAATTTCTCTGATTTTTCTCTAATTTTTGCATTTTTCCTGTGAAATACTGAATAGTTTTGAGCCTCTAGGCCTCCTCTGATAAGCAAATGAAACAACCAGAAAGGGGAAAATCATTTTTTGGGTGTTCACCACTCTGCATATGGAGCCTGTGATGGGGGGTTGCGAGCAGACATCGCTTCGTTTTAACCACTGAATTAGATTACTCAGCCATATGTCACACACAGACATCTTGAGGCAGTTGTGAAAGCATTTCCAGTCAAACACTGCTTACACAGATTCTTTAGTCTTAGCGGGCTATTGCGAAACACTGCTGGAATCCCTCTCGAACTCTACTGTTTCTGCAAAAGAGTGGAAAACTATAGTGTACACTTATCCCCAGGCACTGATCACCAGTTTTTAGTATCTCCCTGTAAGGTTTAAGGTTAGTGCTTGGGAGAGGATTGACTGATTGTAGAGTGCCAAAGGGCAACTTTCCCCTGTATCATAGCCGACAGCCACTCAATGACATGTCAAGGACCATTTCTCCTATACCCCTCCATCCGCACGCACACACGCACACACGCACACACACACACACACACAGTTATTGACTCAGCCTTAGCCTACCCCACATCATGTAGCTTTTGCAGAGACAAGGGGAAATAGGAGGGAGTTTGGGGGCTGATAAAACTTGACCCCCGCTATTGATTTCCCACTGTCTGTTCACTGATTGAACATTATGCTCCTTCTGTTTGAACCGAAAAGTATGCCAGAGCAGAGAAAAACAATGATTTCTGATTACGTCACAACATCACTGATAACTGAAAATGCAAAACTGCAACAAAAGAAAATTAACAAGTCCATTTTTTTTAGTTAGTTGTCTTCATAGATGACTCAGTGACACTTCTGAAGAAGAGGAGGATTTCATCTTCATTATCTTCCTGTTCTTCTTCTAATCCCGCCCTCTCCATACAGTCCAGTCCATTGTGCTCTATATCCGCCACTTCTTTGATCAGCAGCCCAATCGGATGGCGAGAAAACATTACATCATAGCCCGTGCGGGGCGGCTGACGGTTGACACTGAAAGAGTGGGGTGGAGCTGCAGTGTTGACTGACAGTTTGACAGTGTCTCCCTTTATGACCAAGATGTCCAATAGCAGTTCAGGAAGGCACATAATACTTTCAGAGTGCTCTCCAGTGATTAGATGAGATTTATGTCTTGTTGTTTTGAGTGACAGGCACTTGAACACCTTTCTGTCCTGTTGCTATAGACACAAGTAATAGAGAGAAGAGGAGCATATCAGTCAGGTATAGACAATATCTCTCATTAAACAGAACCAGATGTGATACACATTACACAAACATTCCACTAGGAAAGAAGTAAAGACAGAAAAAATGACAAAACTACCCATATAAAGACGCTTACCCAATCGGTACTTCTCTTTAGCCTCTGCCCTCTCTTTGGCATCAAAGTACCAGACTGTGATGGCATAGCTGTAAGACACAAGGAGAGAGAGATAATCTAAGACCAACTAAAGACTAAGACAAGAGCTCATATGTTCTGTGGGTTTATAATCCTGGTTCAGTATTGAGCCGTTTACCAGTATCAGACAGGGGTTTGAGGCAAAAAAAATGTACTTGAAAGTCCATAAAATGCCCATGAAATGAAAAAAATGGGGGTGCAAAAAATGGCCCTGATAAGTAGGAGTACCTGTTTATGCATTTCACCTTGTCCAAATTTTTCATTGAGTAGTAAAATATATTCACGCGTGCAATGCAAATGTTTTATGTCATAAAATTTCCCCCAAAAAGAACCAAAATGCCCCTAAAATTCAGATCAAGGTGGAAAAACTGCCTACTGAAAAAAATATTTTTTTTTTAGCCTGCAAGAGACAACAGATGTACAGGGGATGTCTCATCATACAGGTCTTATTAAGTGCACAGCTAGGCTAGCAGATGTCTTGGTCAGTAGAGGGTTAATTCCTATGGTTTCTCGTCTCTCCTGTGGGGCTGTGTTGTTTATTCCTGTCTCTCTTGTCTCTCCTTCTCCAGCACGAGTCCTGCAATCGAACCTTCCTCCCCTCTCCCTCCCACCTATCCTCTCAGGAAACACATACTTCCTGCCTCCAGCCCCGCCTCGCCCCCCAGCAGTCACACAGAGGAGAGGAGAGGGGAGGAGAGGAGAGGAGCGCAAAAGAGAATCGAGGAGAGGAGAAGAAAAGGAGGCGGAGCAAACAATGACGAGTGTGGCATCACTGGAACTCAGGGACTCTTAGACATACAGTGTGCTATTCAACAGCTAAAACAAATAAAAAGTGAGTTATATAAGTGTCATGCTTCAAAGAAACCACTCCTGCAAAGCTCTGACTGTGTGACTGTGTGACTGTGAGTATGCTGGGCCACAAAGGGTGGGTTGAGGAGGCTCTGTACAGAGGAAATGTACTGTAGGAATCAATTGGCAGGTGGTGTGCGTGGCCAAATTTTGTACAGTACTTTCACATGGGAGGAGGGGCGGACAGAGGATGGGTGCAAGTGTTTGCTCCTATGATCTACATCAGTGATTCTCAACCTTTTTCATATCAAGGACCCCTAATTTAGTCCACATTAGGGCCACGGACCCCCCAATTTGATTCGATTTTGTCTCTGACCCAAATCTGAGAATATTTTTACTGTTAGATATGATTTTGTCCAGAATTTCATGACTATCTGTATTGCAGGTAGAGAGATAACAGTGAGACTATCATCAAAACAGTCATTCTTCTGCATTCTCTAATTGTGTTAAGTTCTTATAAATGAAGTAACAGAGAAGTTTAATTTTGCTGGGGACCCCCTGGAACCCCCTCAAGGACCCCTGGTGGTCCCCGGACCCCACGTTGAGAACCACTGATCTACATAACGGGATGTATGCAGGTGTTGGTGTGAAAGTGCGATTACGTAATGTGTGCATCCTGTGTGCATAGGCGTTCTTACAAGTGTCACAGTTTGCGAACTCCATAACTCATTATCGTTATATCGTTAGATGACAGTCAGAGTGAGACAGGCAGGCTACACATCAGCTCTCAACTAGGCTAAAAGAAAAAGAGTGCATCTATCTCTTATAAGCATTAGGCAAACTTAGATGAATATGATTCCTGGTTATTTTCTTCTGTCCCCCAATCAATATCATTTTATTTCCTTGTCACATTCGAACTGGTTTGTGTTTATGGGAAAACAAGCGCCATCATTAACAAAGAGCAACATTACTTTTCACCTAGAATTGCACGCAAACAAAAATGCACGGGCTAAGGTTATGTTGACTTGACAGTTCAAAGTGGGGAGAAGAGAGGAGAAGCGAGAGGATAGGTGGGGCCCCATTCTAAACCACAAACAGATCCCTCTCTGGCCTTTGTCTGTGTGTGTGTGTGTGTGTGTGTGTGTGTGTGTGTGTGTGTGTGTGTGTGTGTGTGTGTGTGTGTGTGTGTGTGTGTGTGTGTGTGTGTGTGTGTGTGTGTGTGTGTGTGTGTGTGTGTGTGTGTGTCTGGGTCTTTTTCTTTTTCTTAACCTGTTGTGCAAAGCTTCTCTATTATATACAGTATTTGGAATAAACCTATTTTTGGGCAAATAGCTTTCAAGATAATTTTTGCTATTATGCATGCACACATTGGTAAGAAATTTGTCCATATTTTTTATAATATTTACTGTATATGGTAAATAGAAATTTTACAGGACATAATCTGTAGAGAGGGAAGTTCAGCGCTTCAACCAGCTGTGAGCAGGTGCAGCCAAAAATACAGAATCTAGAAAACATTGAAGAGGTGCAACTCTTGGTGAAACCAACTTTATGTATTAAACTTTTAAAATGTCATGGTTAAAAAGGTTATTAATGTTTTGGCCCGTGGCAAAGGCCTTCGTCAGAATACATGTCAGTATTTGAGTAGACAGACTATACAACCTAGAGGCAGCTGAACTAGTCATAGAGTCTGTCCACTCAAATACTGACATGTATTCTGACGATGGCCTTGCAATGGACAGGACATAATCTGGCAATATAAAATCTTAGCACAACTTTGTGTGTGTGTGTGTGTGTCTATACTAGAGCCCTGCATGTGTAAGCGTTACTAACCGAGTGGCGTAGGCCGGCTTGACTTCGTGTGGGTTCCTGCGGTCAGACCAGAAGATGAGCAGCCGGTCAAACAGAGGTTCGATGTTGGCCACCACATTTTTGCCTTCAGGATAGATTTGCAGCAGTCCTCCTTGTTCCTGGTAACATGCAAAACACACAACACAGTCTCTTACTGACATCATACATACATGCATAGAGGATAATGCCTCAGACTCTGTGTGCCACTAAGCATTTGAAGTCTTGGATTGGATGTCAGTTGCATGTGGCTGCAGTATGGCAAGTTATGGTCAAGTCAATTCAACTTTATTTATATAGCACTGTAAACAAGCTCCTTGTTACAAACACATCACACTGAAAGGCCATAGAGTAAAAGTGTTCTCTAAATCTATTCCAGTTATTGTTGTGATACCAGATACAGATGTAAATATATTAGCATATTTCAGCATGAGGTCTGTATTTTAAGCCCAAGGACCACAGCAGAAATGCCTCTTACTTGTTGTTTTGATCCTCATTGATTTTGAGATGGATAAAGCTTTTAATGTGTTTTAAAAAAATAAATAAATCCAGGAAGCTAAGCTTAACTACAAATTTGTCTCATAAATATACCTTGACATCCCAGTTCTTGTTGAGATAGTAGATGCAGGTGATGCAGCGACCGTCACCATTAGGGTTGTCAACATGGCGGACATACCCCGTCCCGTTACCCGGGTAACAAGCCACCATGGCCTGAGGAGAGAAGACATGGGAATGTTAGTCGTGCGTTAGTGTACATGCAAGACTATGAATGAAGCAGTAAACACAGCAGTTTCACATCTAACAAATAATCCCTTTCCAAAGCGGTACAATAACAAGTCTCATAATGTTGATACACAGAGCTTCATAGCGGTGATGGAAACAGCTGGTTGCCAAGGCGAGTGGCAGTGATTTCTGGAATTTCTTCACTTTATCAGATAAAGAGGAATGCTAAAGCTTGCTTTTTCCTGGGCTTGAGGCCTTGGAGAGTAAAGTGTGCCAGGTGATATCTGGAAAACCGAGAACAAGGCTGTGTGAGGGAAGAGTCCACCTGTCACTAATGGCTACAGTCAGCCAGCAGTGAAATTGGACTCCATGTGTTCAAGCCCTACATGGAAACAGCTGCCATGTTATCACCAGCATGTCTCTCAGCCTCAACTCAGTCAGGAGGAGGAGCCAAAGGCGACCAATCAGGGTTCAAGAGTGACAGTCAGCATGGTGCCCGTCTGCTCTACCCTCTATCCTCCTCCATCACGGCTACTACTGGAAATTAAATTCCACACCATTGTTCATGTGTATGCGTGTGAGAAAGAAAGAGAGAGAGAGGGAGAGAGAGAGAGAGAGGGAGAGAGAGCTGAGAAATATGTCAGAGTTCAGCCACTGTGCTACAAGACGTTCTGCAGATAGAGTATCAATGTTAAAACAATGGTCTTGCGCTGGTATTTCCCCTGCTCGACTTCTCTGTGTTAAAGGCGATGGAGCAGGGGAACACCGCTTTCTCTGGGGAGACAGAGGGAACTGTGACCTGCATGAGAGCGCGCAGTTCAGTGCACATTCCAGACCAGGGCCAGGCTTCATCAAGAGTAACAGACAAAACTGATTGAACCAGCATCATAGCATAAATGAGCTGAATACAGGCCCATGTCAGTGTAACAGTTTGAACTGCACAGATGCTCATGTTTCAGGCAAGAGTTATCCTGGTGTGAATTAGTTTCCAAACCATCTCCACTGCCTGTAGCAAGGTTTTATTTGCCTCATCATGCCAAAATACCTAATTCACCTGTATGCCCGGCTCTGTCTCGATCTCTTAGGCAGAGCAGAAAAATCAACAGCTAGGACGGGGTCAGCCTATGCTGGCAGAACGAGGTTTTAGTTGATGATAGTCGACGGCGTGTGGAGTAATAACTTCTATTTTCTCTCCAGGCTGACTACAAAAGAAGATACTGTCGCTGTCTTGAGTTATATCGTTCTGCATGGGAAACAGGAGTTACAATATCAGAGTCACTGTATCACTTCAGCTTGGCTGTGGGACACTATCATTCAATGCTAACAGGATGAGTTCTGCACTGCTGCAATATCGATTTCACTTGCCTGACACTATCATTTAAGCTGTAGTACTACACTGTGAGACTGAGTCTTAAGCCCGAGGAAATCAAACGGCACTCGAGACAAATACTCCTACCCTCGTGAGTTTTGTGAAATAAAAGTATGAGGATATTTTGTGTAGGAGGGCTACAGTCAGAGCTACACACTGCCCACTCCTCTAGTGTTTCCCTCCTCACTCGCAGCCAAGTGAGGAGGAGTTGTGTAGTGTTGTGTGTGTCTGTGACCCTCTGCTCAGCCGCCATTGTCAGCTATGATTACTGACCAACGCTCACAGTCAGAGCTCATTAACCTTTGGACCCGACGCTCCGGGCTCCAACTGACAACCAGTCCTGGCTTGTTCACATACACATACACACACACACACACACAGATATACACAGGTACACACAAGAGAAACACACACACACAATGATCATTAGAAACATTACTGTAATCCGAATGTGATTTAGTGTAATTACACCTCGTCACAGGAGTTCAGCTGACAACATTGTGAGTGACAGACTCGGAGCAATAAGACCTGTATTGTCAGCTATGGGGTTATTAAGGCCATAGTAAGTAAGTTAGTAAGTAAATAAAGTCTATTTATATAGCCAGATAGGAGGAGGACGACTGCTTACAGTATATGGCTGCCTGTTACAACCACAAGTCAGTAATTCCTTCTATGAATTTTGGTAAAACGGTAACATGGTAACATTTGTGTGTGTAAAAGCGTGTGTCCGTCACATTACAGCTACAGTTTGGAGTTGGTTAGTTCACTTTAAGGTCTGAGTGATCCTGCTGAGTGACATTTCTCAAGAGATGAGGAAGAAGTGAGATCTCCCATGCTGCCTCTAGTTCCTGACATCGCAACGTCATTTCCAGCTTGTGGCGGGAAATAGCAGTTTGCTGTCAGTGTATCACTGTGAATGGGAAAAGCTGAGAGATGACCTAATGTTGCTGATCTTCTCCCAAATTTCCCGCAAGCTTAAAGCGTTGTCAGCATTCTGAGCTATGATTGTTTAAACAGCTGTTGGCCCAGTCCAGTGGTTGTAGGGATGAACGCCCAATTGTGCAGACAGCGAGTGGTTTGGACAATTTCTTTTTTACAATTGAACACACCAGTGGAAAAATGTCCAAGTTATTCTGACCCTGCAGCTTAGAAAATAATGACATTTTAGGGGATGTAATCCTCATCTTTCAAATACTGAGTAATGAACAAATGACATGTTTTTTTTCCCAAAATTATGTTTTGGAATGAAACTCTTTATATATTGTAGTGTTTTTGTCATGACATCAGCGTACTGGTAGATATATATTCTGGGATAAATTCAAGTAAAAAAGATCTGACTAACTGCACCTTGAATGGAAACAGATTATGGCTCAGCTCCGACTGGGATTAAAATAGAAATCGGTTCTTTGTTATTTACTGAACATTTGCATTGTTGACAGGGATTTAAAAAGGAGCAATTCAGAAAGTTTTAGAGGCCCCAGCCAGGATGCCCTTTAACAAACTCTTCCTCAATCCTCCTGGACACATCGCTCATGTTTAATATATACAACAAAACAAAATATTTACAAACAAAATTGTTTTTAAGAATTTCTAATTTCTCTCCCAGAGCTCCAAATAGCTGCAGCCAGTGATGTGATCAAGTGTCATTTTCTGGAAAGAACAACATTGTGGACCCTGAAACCAGCAAGGTTATTTCTAGGGAAAATCACTTAAGTGAGTGTGGACTATAAACAATAATGAAGTTTTATATCTAGCCTGATATTTCAGATAAACAATGGTCTATCACTCAAAGATCACGGGAAAAATTGTGTTTGTCCAAAGATTTATGCGAGTGCATATGTGGGCATGCATGCACGGTCTTAACCACTTTAATTAACCGCAATTAACATGTATTATGCCACACCAGAGACAGCTCAGCCCTAGCCTGCAGCATAAATAGCACACACACACACACACACACACACGCACACACACATTGGCACAAGACAGCTACATCATCAAAGCTTGCACGAGAAAAGTATATAATCTAAGTTTAACAGGTGGGTGAAACATATCAAATATTGATCATAATAGGAATCTGTACAAATCTTAATCCAAAATCTAGACTGTCACAAATTAACTCAATCACAGCACAAAAAGTAGATGTGAATCCAGTGAAACCAGTTCTCTAAACCTGCATTCAAACTAATTTCACATACATCCACACTATTTGACAGTCTCGCCCTATCTATAGCATACACACTCAACCCTGGGAGAGTCAGTCAAACAGCGTGACACAACATGTCGCGATCCTATCTGTCGCTTCTGCCCTCCCTTGCTCCTGCATCTCTGTTATGATCTGTGCTCATAGTGAGTTACCCTCAGTGCCAGTCTAATCGGCACCAGCTACCAGTCTGCCAACCGCCAGCATTAATGGCCTAATAGCAGCGCTGGGTAGATACCCGGGCTGCCAAGGTGATGGCCAGGCGGGCAGGCAGGCAGAACAGGCTGTTCTGAACAAGAACGAAAATAAACGCCAACGCTGCACGCATATTCTGATAAGAGGCATGGTGGAGACAGGGGCGAGGAGGGGCGAGGGGCAAGATAAGGCTGAACAAATACAGGCCTGACTGCCTGTCAAGGAGAAAGAGGGAGAGAGAACATGCACGTGTGTGTGTGTGAGTGTGTGTGAGTGTGTGTGTGTATGTGTGTGTGTGAGTGTGCAGGGGGGTTTGAAACAGAGAGGAGGAGGTTGCTGGTTGGCTACACTAGTGGTAAGAGTCCACTGTAGATTATGTTTGTAAATGTGGCGGTTCTGAGACCCAAGTTTGTCCATTCCAGCCTAAGTTCCAACTTAAAGAACAGCCCTTATTTGGATATTTATATCATGATATGAACTATTGTAATCACAATTGTAATTGTTATTTTTTAGGGGGCTGGCTTAGCTATAAGGTCAGATGATGAATTGTATTTCATTGTATTTGTTTGTATTTGTATTCTTTGGCTATGGGGCCATTTTCCAGCTGTGGGGCCACTGCAGCTAAATGAATGTCAAGAAAACACTATTGGTAAGCTAATTTAGCTGTAAGCTATAGGCTGTGTAACGCTGATCTGGAGCCAGTACAGCTAACTGGATACTACATTCAAATTCCCTGATGGAAACACAGGCAGTGTGGGCTTCTGCTGGGCTGAGCTCTCCCCTGCTGTGGTGTGCGGAGGCAGTGCTCCATTTTAAAAAAGAACCTCAACATACTAAAAAAGTCAAGATGTGCACAACTGAGCTGAACTTAAGTGATCTAAACTGCCCTCCCTGGTCCTACTTGTACTGCTGAGTTAGTGGATAGAAGGACAAACCCATTGGACAGAGGAGAAAGACGCTGTAATGTTGGCAATCTAGGAATTTAAGCTTATATTTCTGTTGCACTTGCTATAATTGGATAGAGAATCAGCTTAACGCCTAAAATGCAAATGTAGAAAGAAAGAAGAGGGATGAGTGTCTGCAGATCCATATAGGATTGCATCATAGGGGTACTCAGTGTCTCTGCTGATAGACTATAATAATAATGATGTGATACTTTACTAATCTCCATAGGGAAGTTCTCTTTGCAGTTGCCCCCCTCCAGTAAGGTCAGAGGTCATGGTCAGCTACAGAGCAGCGCTTGGAGCTGGTAGGGATTCAGTATCTTGCTCAAGGACACTTCAGCAGAGCGGATGTTTTCCAACACTGGGGTTGAACCCAGGCAGTCTGGCTGAAGGACGGCCTCGCTAGCCACTAGGCAGCATTGCCGCCCTGCTGCAGCGCCACAGCTTATAACTCACTAGCAGGCTGGATGACACAGGATATGATATGAATCGGGGTCAGCCATTATTAATCGTTTCTACCCAATTGAATTTGAGAACAGTGAAGAGATAAAAGTCTGGACGAATTAAATTGAATTACGATGAACTGATTTGTCTCTCCTAGCTTATATCTGTGCTTTCTTTCCTGGTTCCTGTCACGGCCCATTATTCAGCTAGATACACTTCCATCCTGCTAGCTTACTGCTCTCTCTATAGGCTGGATAATGGTTCTGTGGGTGTCAATGTGACATCATTGGCTAGGTTGTAACTTAACTAGTGCGTGTATGTGTGTATACAGACAAAAAGAGAAAGTGGGAAAATGTGCTCAGCCCTGATGAGTCAATCCTGCTATGGTCCCAGTGGTACCAATTATGCATGAGTCACCATTGAACCATAAGGCTGAACAAAGCAGTGTGTGTGTGTGTGAGTGTGTGTGTGTGTGCGTGCACGTGTGTCTGCACTTCCAGTAATCTGCTTCCTTTTCATGTCAAACTGTAATGTTATGAAATTAGTCTTTATTCCAATTCAATAAAGAAACAGCCTTGAGATGTTCTGTCGTGTACGATATGACGTACATACGCGTGTTTGACGTACAATGTGTGCCAAACAACACAACAAAACAGAAATGAGCAAGTACGTCAAGGGAATATGAGGGAAAATTTGAGGCATTACAAATTACATGGACAAGGCATTTTGCCTTGTCCATGTAATTTAACCACAGCACAACAGCATAAATTACTCAAGACTCAAAATGACATACAGACTGCAGCTTTTATGTCTACCTCTGTTCTTATTTGGATGTGTATGTATGAAAAAACCTGAGATCAGTGCATTGACCCTGAGGTTTGGCAGCTTCCCTTCTTTTCCTTCAATTTTCTACTACATCCATGTGTGTATGTATGTGTCCTCTCCATAGATGACGTCACCAAAACCATGCAGACAACAAAGCCCAAAAAACCCTCAGACTTGAGCTAAACCCCTGGGCCCAATCCCACACCATCTACACCAGCAGGACACCAGGGCTAACCAAATCAAAATAGTGACATGAAACATTATTTGTTAAAATTTTAAAATGTCTCTAAGATGTTATCATGAAAAGAAAGGTGTCAATAAATTACGTCTGTGAAAATCCCATTATAATAGAATACCACTTCACCCTGCTACAGCATTTTCAAAATTTGGCATTTGGGCCAGACAACAAAAAACGGCACCCTGGTGTCTCAGCTGGAACATTGTTTTTTCACTACCGCTGTACAAATGTTGAAGTGCAACTCATAAATCTCTCTCTGAGAGGAACATAACAAATTGGATAACATACTTGTGTGCAGGAGGGTTGATCAAAATTAAAACAATCATTAGGTACCGTCTAAGAGAGACGCCCAAATAAACGGCATAAATGTCAGAGAATGTCAATGAATAACTGGAAATGATTATGTGTCTTTCCCAATCCCACATAACTATATTGTACTTTCATTTTACCTGCTGAAGTGACTGAACTGAGGCTAAATGAATCCCAATAAAACGTTACATACTGTATATTCGAGCCAGTCATCACCGAGACCACATGATTTATTTTTGTTTTTTGTTATGCTGGGACAACGCTCGTCTTAGCGTACGTGTGCTACTGAGCTGCCTTTGCTTTGAATGCTCACACCAGCTACATCAAGGTGTTACCACTGCTACAAGGTTTGTAGCAGCGTTGTGTGTGTGCGTGTGGGCATGCATGTGTGTGTGTGAGTGTGTGAGTGAGTGTGTGTGGCTTCTGGTGCCTGCCTGCATGGTGGCAGTGCTGAGCTCTAGGAGGGGCATCTAAGGACACACTGCAGCAGACATTCTCATTATGCTACAGCTTCTGCTGCATCGCGCCTTCTCACTTGCTGAACACTATCCTCCCACTCCTCGCTCTCTGCCTCTGCCTCCCTTTGCCCCACTCCCTAACACTAAACCTCCTCCTTCTACTCCCTCACTTCCAGTCTGTCCCCTCCCCCCTCATGTGTCTCATTCCCTGCATTGAGTTGATTTCTCTCTCTCTCCCCATCCAAGACTTTCTCGCTGCCACCCCACACCATATTACAGTTTTCATCCTCCTATTCCCTCTGTCTAACTCGATTATCCTACCCAAGTCTCTCAAGCAGCAAAGGCTGGTTCCTGGTGACAAAAAGGGGTGAGGGTACAGAGATACAACCCAGTGCTGGTGAGGCATTATTTTGGGCGCTGCCAGCCTCTCCCTCTCTCTCTCTCTCTCCGTCTCTCTCATACACAATGCGGAGCTCTACTCTGTATGGGCCTGTTACCAAGGAAACGGCGGGGAAATATTTTGTCCGAGTAGCGAGCGAGGGACTGATAAGATGAAGGAGAAGGGGAGTGGAGTAAAGGACAGGGGAAAGGAAAGTGAAATGGTCAGAAACAAAGACTAGGAGAAAGTGAACCAATGGAGGAATGGATGAAAAAATGAGGGGTGGGGGATAATTGTTTCTGGACTGATAGCAGAGGGGAGGAGGAACGGGAAAGACGCAGTGACCTTCTATCTGGCTGCACTCCTCCCTGACTCCTCCTCTTCTCCTTTCCTACTGCTTCCTCTCTCCCATCCGCACTCCATCTACTCCTGTTCTCTCCCTTACACTTCAGTACACTTCTCTACATAACGCCCATTTTGTACACTACAGTATGGACTTTTCTTTAATGTACAAAGCGCAAAGGAAGAGATCTGGCCAGAGAACATATGCCAAACACTGCCATGTCAAAAAAGAGCAATATGGCAAATAACTGAGAATTAAAGCTTTGTGTCCTTTACTAGACACAACATTACCTTTCAGTTTTCAGACTACTCAGTTAACAGTCATTCATGCTGCCTACTATTAGCCTGTATCAAACAATTACAGGAACAAGTGCATCAACTGCATTTTATATTGATTTGATCAAACTATGTACCGGCCAATGCTTAACAATCTTCAATCATATAAAATAAAGTTATAATGTTAAAGTGCTCATGCTATGAAATAGACTGACCAGGTGAATCTAGGTGAAAGTTGTGATCCCTTATTGATTTCACTGATTAAATCCACCTCAGTCGTGAACAGGAGATATAGATGAAGGTGAGGAGACGAGTTAAAGAGGATTTTTTGAGAGAAACATAGATTGTACACAGTAGGATGCAACTCAGCAGTAGGGAGGAGTTTCTATTATTTTGTACACTGCCTGTATAGTTGCTCTGGAACCAAAAGTGTAAAAAAAATACTGAAAAAAATTGAGATTTTTTAGCGTCATGGCACCCAGCTCCAAGAGTCTTTTTTAAATCACTCCTGCATGACGCCATACTGCTCACCTGTTCCATTACAGTCCCTTTACTTTCCTTTTCATTCCACTGTTAGAGCACAGATCAAGCATGACCTTTGACCTGGAAGCAGCACAGTCAGCTCTGTTCCAAGGGAGCAAAGGCTGCTGATGTGGGGTTGGACCTACCAGTCCCTGTTTGAACACTGCCTGTCTTTCCTGTCTGTCTGTCTGTCTGTGTGGAACTTATGTAAAGAAGCAGACAGACAGTGAAAGGTGCTTTGCATGTTGTAACAGAGAAGGGGTCAGTGAGGCTGTGGGGCCTGTACATTAGGAAGAGAGGGAGAAACAGATGATCAGTACTACAAATATACAGATGGATAGACAGAAAGACACACCCACTCACCCATAAACACCCGCGCATACCCTCAGCCACACACACACACACACACACACACACACACACACACACACACACACACACACACACACACACAGACCAGACCTTGTGTCTCAAGAGAGAGTTGTCTTCCTTTGCATGGCTCATCTGAGATCGGGTCTGTGCTCTCTGTGCCCCCCTGGCCAAGTATGAAGCCTGGATCTACGCTGACAGCTCTGGTGCACTTTGCACTGGGCCACAGACAAATCTGTCCTACTTAACTGCCCATGGGGAAAGGCCTCAAACAAATAAATGTGTCTTATTCATAGATATTTAATGTGAATAATGGCCACTTTCTTAGGAAAATATATATATAGACATTTTCTGTGCCTCATGGTACTCAGTCTCGTTAATAGCTCAGTTGGCTAAGCCGAACACTGTAGTGAAAAAAATAGATATAGTAAGTAAGTAAAATTTATTTGTATAGCACCTTTCTCAGATACAGAATCACAAAGTGCTTTACAATATTAAAAATAGCAATAACAACAGACAGCACAGTGCCTTACAAATTAAAATAACAGTAACAACAGACAAAACAGGTACAGAGACCTATATACAAGTACAGCATGAAGGACAAGAGCACCAAACACGAAAGAGGAAATAAAATCAATAAGAGACAGCATGCAAATGACCGCAGGCTAACCAAAAGCCTGTCTGAATAAAAACGTTTTCAGCTGCTTTTTAAAGATGTCAAAAGAGTCTAAGGATCGCAACGATAAAGGGAGGGATTCCACAAGTTGGATGCAACAGCTTCAAAAGCACGGTCACCTCGGGTTTTTAAACGGGTTTGAGGGACGTCCAGTAATTTTTGGTCGGAAGACCTAAGAGCCAAACTGGTTGTGTAAGGGAGGAGAAGGTCAGCAATTTACCGGGGTGTTTGACCATGCAAGGCTCTAAAGGTTAGCACCAGTACTTTAAAATGGATCCAGATATTTATTGGAAGCCAGTGCAGAGAGGATAAAATTGGCCTAATATGTGATCTCTTATTGTTTCTAGTTAAAAGCCGAGCAGCTGCATTTTGGACAGTTTGGAGACGGTCCAAAGAAGTTTTATTCAAACAGGTAAAAAGAGCGTTACAATAATTTAAACGGGATGAAATAAAAGCATGAATAATCATCTCCATTTTAACCTTGGACACGACAGATCTTAATTTAGCACTGCTCCTCAGGTGGAAAAAACATGAGCGCGTAAACTGGCTGACATGATTGTCGAAAGACAGGGATTGGTCAAAGATGACAACTAAATTTCGTATTTTATGTTGAACACAAACGCTTAACGACCCAGTACACTGCCTGATGCTTGGGATTTTTCCTGAGTTTTCAGGAGCAATGATAAGAGCTTCTGTCTTATCTACATTTAACTGAAGGAGATTATCAGCCATCCATTTCTTGATGGCATCCAAACATTCATTGAAAATAGACAATTTGTTACTCTCATCAGGTTTAAAAGAACAATACAACTGGATATCATCAGCATAAAAATGATAAGAGATGTCGTTAAAATGGCTAATAATCTGTCCAAGAGGCAGCATATATAAAGAAAACAGCATAGGTCCTAGAACAGAACCCTGTGGGACACTGCATATATATGGGGGTTGCCAGCTTGAACGAACAGCTTTTGCCTAATTTCCCCATGGGGGTCATTAAAGTTTCATCTATCAATTAATATGTCTGACAATAAAATTTGATACAGGCAATGCAGTATCTACAAAAATGCTCCTGGGGGTGAAATCAACCTTTCTGCAATGCCTAAAAGCTGAAGTTTGACCTCTGACTGTTTGTTCTGGCAGTAGAAGATTGAGCCAGCATTACAATATTCAACTTTTCACAAATTTACCCTCTGTCACTCTTGAGTCATGGTGATTTTTGCTTGGAAATTAGCAATGATTAAGAAGTGATGTTGACAAATGTTTCAATCAATATCAATATGTACTGTCTGGATCTGCTAGATGTTGAATCTTGACTCTACGCCAGAGCTGTTGGAACGCTGAGAACGTGTTTGGCAACAGTCTAGACAGGCGTGTAATGGTTAACTCACTGCTGATAGGGAAACAGACCATGATACCAGAGCCTGAACACACCGTCATAGGCACAGAATACAGAGCAGCTGACGAAGAGAGATCAAACCTACTGTTTTTCACTTTCTTGGATTGTTTTTGTTACAGGGGAAAATACTGGCAAAGAGGGGAAGGGGGGGGGGGGGGGGGTGTAGAAATAGACTCAGGGTGGAGAATGAACCAGACCTCTAAGAGAGCAGGCCAGCAACATAACCTGGCTCAGATAACCTAGGCCTGCGTCACTAGGAGGGGTCACTTTACCAGCCAGCACCGCCATTTCTCTCCCCTGCACACAGTCTCCACTGCTCTGTTAAACTACTGTCTGCCAAACCATCTGCGGACCATGATGAGGAAGAGGAATTCATGCAGTAATACGCTGTTTAGTCATGTTCTTTCGAGCGCGGTCTTAAGTGGTGCACACTGCGCTGCGGTAACTGTACACGCGATTTGAAAAAATATCCATGGAAAAGAGAAAAGGCGTGTACTACATGTGTCAACATAAGGAAAAAATACATGGCTCACATGGGCAAACAGATATAAGAAAAGCAAACAAACACACCATACCAAAATACTAGCCAAACATCAATATGCAGTCTCCTACCAAACCAGCTCCAAGAATGTTTGGGTATGGGTGAAAGATAGAGATTGAAAAAGTTGTCTTCAAAGCCAGAGAGACACTGATGGCAGAGGAAGATACAACCGCAGAGGGTTTTTCTTTTTTCTGGGTGCCAGTGGTATGGGGGCAGGGGCAGACCTAGGCAGGCCTGCACCTAGGCACAGGGCCAGGCTGGCAGGAAGGCTCAGCCCACAGCCCCCTACCTCATCCTGGTCACATACGCCAGCTACTGACGGAGGCTCATCCTACCTAACACTCAGTTCCCTCTCTCTCTCACTCTCACTGTTGTGTGTGTGTGTGTGTGCTTGTGTTTGCCTGCCTGCTTGCATGTCGGTATTAGAGAAGCTAGGAGAGAGCAGAGCAGACATGACACAACTGACTTCTCAACAATTCATGATGTCATCAGACTGAGACACGCTGATGCTCCTATATCAGCTTGCAAATAACATACCTGCTGCCTCACTCCTCGCACCCCTAACCCCAGTCTCCCCATCCACCTCTACCTGTCTCCACCGTGTCTCTCTCACCTTAGTGCGTCCGTTGATGACACAGTCCCCCAGCTGTCCATTGGCAGCACTGTGCATGACGGCCTCATCGATGTGGGCCATCAGCGCCCCGATGCTCTCGCACCCCGGTTCCCGTCCCTCCACCCAGGCGATCTGGTCGCCTCGGATGCTCCGAGAGGGAATGCTCTTCTGGCTGACCAGCTGGCCGCCCCGAAACTTCCCGCTGCGGTTCAGAGCCTCCACCTCCTCCAGAACCCTCTCACCCAGCTGAGGGCCCAGGAAGCTGTCCTTCACACAGATGCCGTAGTACTTCATGCAGGGGACGACGTACTGCTGGGCGATGCGCTCCGCCGACCAGCCGGCCCCTGCAGGCAGCGGCAAGGTCGGGATGCCATTAGCCTCCACTGGGCAGGTGAGGCCCGGTGCCGCCGGTGGGAGCAGGGATGCCACCTTATGTCCCTTGTGCTGGAGGCTGGTATGGGAGACAGGAGGGGAGAGGGGAGGCTGGGGAGCGGCACAGTGCATGTGATTGCTGTGATTCATTTGGTTGCTATGGATACTGTTGCTGCCATTGACTGTGACCGTGAGCGGGGCAACCCCCCGGGCCGCTCTGGAGGCCTCTGAGGATTTGTGAACAATATTTCCCTCCGCCAACCTTCTCCTTTTGAAATCAGGCGTTACTGAGTCAGTCGAAACATAAACTGGGTCCACAGAACCTCCTAACCCTAGTCCTGGTAAACCCATAAGACCATTAAGAGTCACAGAGCCCATGTCCCGGTTCTCCCCACTCCTCCGTTTCTGCTGTTGCACCTGTCTGGCCCTCAGGTCACCGTTGACCCTCTTCATCACTGAGGGACATTTCTCATGAGCCGCCCTGTCCCCGTTCTCCACCAGACAGGCTCTGCTGGTGAGGGGGTACGTTGGGCCAGTCGGTACCTCCGCCAACCCCTTCAGCTGTGGAGGGTACCCGTTTGGGGTTTGAGCCAAGACGCCGCTGTGGCTCCCCTCGACGGTGGCGGATGGAGATACAACCCCGCCGTTATAGAGGGGCAGCCCGGTTTTGCACTGTTTCTTTAGGGTTGTGATCCCGGGGGAGACGGTTTGGGAGGCCAGACCGGCTAACAACTCCGCGGCCGTGGGGCTCCCGACCGGCGCCGCGCAATAACCGTTAAGTCCCATGTCCGCTCGGTAAGGGTGGTGAAGCTCAGCCGGTCCAAAGACGAGCTGCTGGCCGGTTGTCCTTCTCTCCTGCGAGGCTGAAACACTGACGGATCCGTGGGCAGAGCTTGGATTTAAAAGGTCCGTGTGTCCCAAGCTCTCCATTTCATCTCGTCTGCTGCTGGATGCGCACGTAGCTCACGTCCTCGTTTCATTTTCTAGCCGAGCCGCTGCTTTCTCTGACGGAGAGGAGCTGTGCTGCAGCCGCGGAAAGTTTCATGGCCAAGTCTTCCTCCGTCTGTTTTTATTTCATCCATTATTCTGAATTATTATTCTGAAGCTGTGTATTTATCTGTATCATAAACATTTGGAGCCTGTGAAATGTCTGTAAAGAAAAAGTGATACACATTAGGCCTATAAATAGCACAGTGGTACTTGTCACTTTAAGCTGTAGCTACTAAATAAATCTATTTATTGTTAGTATGTTGCCATAACACTTCAAAGTAGCAGTTTAATAATGCACAAATTAAGTAAGCTAGGGCAGAACCAGCGCCATGTAGAGACAGACAACTTATAGTCACAATAACCTAAACTGTCAATTTTTACACCACATTTTTGTGCATTTCTAGGCTAGGCTATATTATTTATTACAGCTTTGTTGCTGAGTTCAAACGGAAAAAAGCAGAGAGAAAACGCCGATGAAAAGGACTGAAGGCCCATATAGGATAAGGCTCACTTTTTATGACAGTTATTTATACTGGATTTCAGTAGCCTGCCTAGGCAATAAAATATTCAAATGTCATTTTCCTATATTAAATTTAATTTTTAGAAATCATAGCCTAATAGATTGCAATTAAATGCCCATTAGAGGACTTCGTTCATCTTCATTAGCTCGTCTATTGATTAAGTTAGTAGTAATTGTAGTAAGTGCCGGACCTTCAAAAACAATCAAACATGACTTAAGGCCAATTCATTCAATTCCGTTTGAATAAACCTTTCAGTATGTAAAAGCATACTAAGTACACGACTAACACGGCGAAAGACAAGTAACATTTCCCTGGGATCACAGCCCGCTGCTTACCTACGACAGGCTACAGCAGTGCAAAGCCTCAGCGAGCGTACGTGACCGGCTGAGAGTACGCATGTTATTTCCGGGATTGTCTTGCCTCTATGTGCGTCCCATCTAATTTCTATCCTCGGTTATAAATAATATCCAGGAATGGCGCTGACCAGCGCCGTCGGCACATTAGACCCGACAGAGAGACAGAGGGGAGATGCAGACCTGCTCGGTGCCGCGGAGGGTCTCCTCAATCAGCACAAGTCCTCTCCGTTGTGTCGGTGACTGACTCCCCCTTCAGTGTGTCTGTCTGCCTCCCCCTCCGCCCCCTCCGCCTCCTCCTCCTCTCACAGCCCGCTCTCTCCACTCCCTCTCCTGTCACTTACATGCACAGCTAGGCCATGTGACTATACTTGCTACTATGGCCCACCTTCAATATATACACGAAATCACAAAACAATAAATTAGAAACCATGAATAAAAAAAAAACGATACTTGGGTGAACCTAAAGAGAAATAGCTATAATATTCTCTTCTGCGGTGTATGCTCAATAGTGTGACCTTATTATACTTTATGGTGGGGTTTTTTTTTTTATCTCCTATGATATTCTTATAAAATGCCTATATAGGAACATTTTTTTTATTTTTTTTTTGCTGTGGTATTTGTAGTATCCTTCTAACATTACAATTACAATTACAATTTCACATTTGGCAGACGCTTTTATCAATCAAACATGTATTATAGGATTACTATAGTTTTTTTTTTTTTTTTTTGTAAGAGGATTCTCTGTAATATAGATTGGGATCATTTAGAGGAAATCTAATGTTAAAAATGATCTGTCAGATTTGTTTTGTAAGCATTAGGCCCAAAAGATGATGGTGTCATTGATAATGAAAAGCTGACTGCAAACAATGCTATCTGTATTCATCAACCCTTCTCATCACAGAATGTTATCTCTGCAGTAGGCCTACAGGCATAATCATCTAATTGTTGAGCATGTGGATGACACTGACAGTCACTGCAGTTAGAAGTCTTTTATAATAATTGTGGAAGTGAGTTTTGACCTGTCAGTTTAAATCTGCTGACACATTGTTTCTTAGCCTATACAGCCCCATGATCAGACATAGTTGGGCCTCAACACTGGACCCTATAGTCTTGTTTTACCCTGCTTACATTCTACGCACTGTCCACCTATATATTTGTTTAGCGGGAGGAAGTGAGGTAATGTGCTGTGATAAAGCCAGGCCTAGGGTTAGGGTGGTGGATTAGTGCCCCACCCTGAGGGATTAGAGACAGGGGGAGCTGTTTTGACACAACATTGGCACGCCACACTCATCCGTTCCCTCCGATCCTGCCTCATCTCGGGCCCTAGATAGATGAGACTGGACAGCAGCCATGTGGAGTGACTGCATCAGCAGGGGCCTCAGCAGGCACACATACGTGTACGCTGTCTGTGTAGATGCACACACACATACACACACAATGGCACAGTAACAGGAGTACAGATTGAGAGGTCGTCATTTGTCAGGTCATATGGAAGATTCCCACAGATTATGAAAGTACAGGCATACAGCCACGCTCCCCACCCCCTGCCTCCAACACACACACACATGCACACACACATGCACATACACATGCACATCCCTGGAAGGCTATAATCCAACATAAGCAATCACCCACAAGGAGGCTTTTAGAGCACTTAATACACTATAAACATGCAACTAGGCCATTCTTGGCTGACCAAAGCACTTCCACAGGCATTTACAGAAATTTGCTGAAGCGTTATTCTGAAAATGTATAACAAATAAATACAAACATGCATACATACTGTACATACACATGTATGTAGGTATAAATAATCAGTGAGTTAATGCATCAGATGAACTAGAGTGCTATTCACTACTAATGGGGAGAAGAATGAAAAGTGGAATAAGAAATGAGGAGAAGCAGCAATACTGGAGAGAGGATAGGAAGAAAGGGGATAAATATGTTGAGGTTTAGCACGTACCCACAAATCAGGCTTGGGATCAGCTTTTGGTCATTCATTCATTCATTCATTCATCCATTATGAGTGTGTCCAAGTAGCACACTCAAAAGCATGATCACTGTATTATAACCATGACAGGAGCTGAACCAGTTTCTCTTCTCTTCACTCTTCATCAGTCAACGAATAGGCTCCATCAAGTGAGAAAACCCCAAATGACTCATCGGTCATGAAAATGACCTGTAGGCTGACAGATTGCGCAAATAGTTGACAGAGCTCTGTGGTGTACTTTGGTCTGTGGCCTGTGGGTGGGTGAGAGAAAAAGGAAGAACAGATATTTGAGGATCAACATGAAGAATGGCACGTAGCCAAGCTTCAGGGAACATGTTCAGGAAACGTATCATCTTTAGTTGGATGTTCCTGTAAATCATCTCAGCATAACTGCCCCACTGACTACAAGAGGTAAATCTATTAAAGACTGCACTCACTGCTTGTGTATAAGTTAAAGGTCAAGTTTTACAATTTAATGGTTGTTGTCTGAGTAAAGAGCTCATCTGACACCAGCCCATCAAGGATGAACAGCTTTTATGTTTTATTATCTGTAAACATACAGTACATCATGAAACAGCATGACTCAGTGTTTGCTTAGCCTAGTTGATTCACTTGGAATAATAACATGAGATCATCTTGTACTTCCCACAGCCTACAGTGAATGAGGTTGGCAAGTCATAATCTACCCCTGACTTTTGCCATTGCCAAGCAACCATACCAGTCAGATATTACTGTAAGAATGATAACATTGTTTTCATAGCAGTGAGAGATCAATGATGCTTCATTGCTTGGCATTGACTGCAGGGTAGAAAATACTCAGCAGTCTGCACAAAGTCCCTGGCACCACACTGCCCAGACTAGTTTTTGAACCACCCACAAAATATTTAAGGTCTGGTATAGAGAGGTTAAAGTTGATTACAACAGACGTCAATGGTGATATAACACACACAGGCACACACATGCGCAAGTCATTAGCACGTAGGCTCCAACAATGTCATCGGCGTATGAGTTATGGACAGAGCAAACAAATCACCTCAAAATAAATCAGGGCCCCCGTGTATCAAGAGATCAAAAGGAAAACAGTACCATAATTAAAGGAAAAAACAAGCTTGGAAACACACACATTCACACACCTGCAGCATTAAATAACGCTCCCCGACAGCTTCCCATCCTGTATCCTGTAGTGTGGCACACTATGGTATTTTCAGTCAACAATAACTTATACAACACAACAGCGTATAGGCTACACAATGACATTTGGCAGCATTACATGAATCCATATCAGCCTATTACACCTACACCTGTCTATTCATAACAAAATGTTTTTGGTTCTGTTTTCTATTTGCAGTATTGTATTAATGCCGTGTTATATGCAGATTGCATTACATCTGTCCCTTTATACATGGCAGTAAGTCATTTGCCTGCTGTTGACACTTTTATCTTTAACACTTGTTTGTTCCAAGGACTGAAAAACAGTATAGTCATTGCCAAGGTCAGTGCTCCCAATGCAGCTGGGCCGGACTCCCCCAGCCTGCACAGCACAGACTAGTGCAACTCTGCACGTATGCACATCTCCTCCTCCTCCTCTCCATCAGTCTCTCTATCTCTCTCTCTCTCTCTCTCTCTCTCTCCCTCTCTCTCTCTCTCTCTCTGTCTCTCTCTCTCTCTCTCTCTCTCTCTTTCTCTCTCTCCCCTCTCTGTTGACACCACAGAAAACAAGCTGAGATGTCAACAAATAGTTAACGGAAACCTGATGTACAGAAATAGACTTGCTTACTTTGTCTTTTGCGGTCCCTTCCATTGATTTAAAAGGCCAATACAGCTTAAAACTATTCAACAGTATGTGTACATACAACTGTACACACAGAATATAGGAATCTAATATTTGTGCCACAAATCGGATGTGTGCGTGCTTGTGTATTATCCTATGTGTGTGTCAGGCTTACATATTCAGGTCACAGTCTATAAGTAGGACATGCTGTGCCACTACAGCTGTGTGGAGACTTATACATTTCACTGGACCTGGTTGGCAGCGGCGGGTATAGGGCAGGCGTGAGATGCACACTGTTGCTGGCTGCGTGGCAACGCCAGTGACTAAGGTCATGCCAGTCAGATGAGATCAGCTGTCTATTTTAAAAATAGACAGCACTACTAGGATGTCACGGGTAATGTGTTTTTGTCTATTTATTGAAGAAGCGATGGGAAGAGGGGGGTTAGAGAGAGAGGTTGTGAGCAAAGGGGGTTAAAAAGAGGACAGCTACTGAAAAATTGAGACAAAGAGACGGGGAGAGCAGCAGGGTGTCTGCAAGTGTGTGAAAGAACAGAGGAAAGAAAGCGGAGTAAGCTAATAATGAGTTCGCCTCAGAAATGGAGGAGATAAAAGAGGAAAGATTTGTGAGAGGGAAGAACACAGGTAAAAGAAATGTGAGATGGGAATTTGAATTTTAAAAAGCTCTTTATTTCGCACCAAAAAGATTTCAAGCCGGAATTGCATCATCATGCCTCTCTGCTGAAAGAAAGAAAATCAATAAAGGAAAAGGAATCATGAAGGGGAATAAAAATCAAAAAGCACGAGACAGAGCCCCATCGCCCTGGACTGCACAAAGCACATCTGAAAGAGTGAAAAGGGGGGGGAGGGAGAGGGTAAAGTCAAGTAAGAGTGAGGAAATAAGAGCAAAGGGAAAAGCGAGGCAGTGATAGCTGAGCGGCTAGAGTGATACGGGTTGGTGAAGTGATAAGGCGGGGGAATTCGAGGATCAACTGTACTGATAGCCTTCCCTAAAATAACTCAGAGAGATATAGAAGAATTGTCTGTCTGCAGTGAGAATGGGTAGACTTTTCTGTCCTTGACTTGATTAGACCATCAACAACGGCCCTGAAATAAGCCCCTAAAACAGCAGAGGAATCACATTCATCACTGGAGATAGTATTAGTATCTCTGGGAAGAGTGGAAATGCCTGCAAGTGTCAAGTGTCGACTCTGTGGTTGCACTGCAGGCAAAGATCCAAGAAACCCTGATTCAGAATAGGATTGTGACCGTCTAAGTCTTTCCTGTCTCTAACCTCCTCCTAATAATGTGATTTGCAGCTGACAGTTTAGATATATCATAGAAATGCAAAGTGCAAAGCGGATAGAGACAGCTGGCTCTGTTGTTATCATGCTACTATTCCTCTCCTGCCCTTATGGCAAAATCTGTCCGGCTGTACATCAGTGTTTGAGATGACATGAACAATGTCTCAATCTGGCTAGCATCTGGTGTCACAGTGGCACTATCAGGAGGAAAAGTAACTAACGTCACAAACATCACAACAGCAGGGCTTTATAGTGGATGAACATGAATCCAAGACTGAGAATTTGCTAATTCTTCACTGCAGCTGTAGTCAAATGGGAAAGGTCACATATGGACTATGTAACACTCTGAGTTGCATTGTATTCAGATCAGTGTGATTCAGATTCATCTGTTTTCAATAAGATACACATTATATGTACACTCAACAGGGAATAAAGTAAATAAATTTGCACAGCTCATCTCATGACTTTATAATTGTCTTCTGACTCTATAATTGTCTGTGCATGCTTGCAGACACACACCCATGGGTGCATGAGTGGGTGGATAAGATCTTTGTACACTGTGTTTTTAAGAGGGCAAGTTGTTAAATAGGCTGTATAGTATATCAGAGTAGCATGTGTGTGTGTGTGTGTGTATGTGTGTGTGTGTGTGTGTATAAGAGTGGATAATGTCCCAAGAGGCAGGAAGCATTATCAGTAGCAGGAAGAGGACTTCCCAGGACTCAGGTTCAACCTATGCTGTCACATGCTCACAGTTATCATTCTCCGCCTCCCTTCACAGATCCCTTTAAACACACACGCACACGCGCACACACACACACACACACACACATACACATTCGTAAACACTCAGTCCCTTACCTCAGCCCAGGCCTTTGCTCAATCAGGAAATACAATTTGTCTTGGGCAGCATCCTGGGAACCTTGTCTGTCCAGACCACACCCAGTGAACCTGTGTGTGTGTGTGTGTGTGTGTGTGTGTGTGTGTGTGTGTGTGTGTGTGTGTGCATATCTCTGTCTGTGTCTGTGTGAGAGAGAAAGAAAGAGAGAGACAGTGCTTGCAGGGCTGGTGAATAAAGGATTAAGTAACAGCATTACAGTAATCTTATCACTACAAAATGATAAGAATAATCCTTTGGTTTGTCAAAAAACAACAGCCTAAACATTCTGATTTTGAATTGCTTGTTGATTTACTGATAAACAGAGATGAAGATGAAAGGCATTTTCTTTTTGAGGTTGTACAACATGATGTTTTCAAATTTAAATAACGGTTGATGATCGTTGCATAGGATGATAAAACAGAAACATTATGAGTGTTTAAAATCATATTTGACATATTTTGTAGGCAAAGTAAGCCACTGAAAATAATCAGATTATTACAGGCAGGAAATCAGTTATTTGTAACAGATTTCAATTTAAAAGTGACACTCCCAATCCTGTATGTGTGCGTGTGTGTGTGTGTGTGTGTGTGTGTGTGTCTCCCATTGTGTTGGGGACAGTAGCGTGAGAGAGACCAGAGGTTCAGCTGCTCATCACATCAAAGATTTGGCCCTCTGCAAAAGACCATACACACACACACACACACACACACACACACGCACGTACAAATACAAACACACTTCCGAGGCCCCTGTCCAGCTCTCCATGCTCCTCACACTAAACAATCAGGTATGACAGGCGTGGTCTTCCTGGGTCCCAGAGGGCCTTGGAGAGACAAAAGACCCTCTGCACACTGACAGCAGCAGGAAGAGGCCCTCCATTTATCCTCAGACTCTCTCTCTCTCTCTCACCCTCTCTCACTCTCTCTCTCTCTCTCTCACTCACTCACACACACACACACGCACGCATATCCTTGTACTTCTATGCTTATAAGGACCTTCCGCTGACAGCGTTAATTTGCCTACATTCATTTTTATATTAATTCATGAACCCTCACTACTACATGGCTAACCTTAATCTTTACTCTAATTTAACCCCTAATCCTAATTCTAACTTTAACGGTGCAATAAATAAAATGTTTGCTGTCCCATAGCACAAAATAATCATAATATACCTGCGGGGGTTTGATAGGGTTGTTGATCACTGCCAATGACTCATCCATTCCTTGGCCAGGTACTGAGATTTCTGGCTTTTAAAACGCACTGTCCACCCCGTGCTCTTTCTGGAACAAAAACTCCCCACCCATCACTATTTGAAGACACTCCCAATCTGCCCCATCATCACCCATAGTCTGAACTGCTCAGCAATGGAGGAGGGTGCTATGAGCGAGTGACCAGCATTGCAAGACACTTTGTTCTCAAGCCAAAAAAGTAAATGACAAAGCAGTTTTATAATTATTATAGTATTTCCATTGTGATATATTACCTCTTAACTATACATATCTGTTGGAGATCTGCTCTAATTAGCTATTTTACTCATCTCTATTGTGAAAATGTGACTTTATTATTTGTGTCAGTTACAGGCCACCTGTACAACCTCTAACCCAGGATCTGGGTTAGAGGTTGATAAAAGTCATAGATTACTTAAAGCCAATTTAATCCTAAACCCATGTCTTAATCCATAACTAATCTTAACCCTGATTCTAATCTCAACCCTAAACCGAGGTCCTAAACTTAACCTTTTAAAGAAGTGAGGTTTGTTCTTTTCTTTTTGGAGAAATGTCCTCACTCTGAATGACTAAAACTGAAACTGTCGCTCCCTTACAAGGATATAAGTACAAGGACACACACACACACACACACACACACACACACACACACACGTGAATGGGAGTGTTTTGTGATGAAATCTCTTAAAGATAACTGATTCCCTGCCTATAATAATCTGATTATTTTCAGTCACGTAAACAATTTATCAGATTTCTCAAGCTCTACACTGAATAGTGTTTTTGTCATCCCCTGCAACAATCATTGACCATTATTTAAATTTGTGGAAATGCCTGCAACCTCAAAAGAAAATGCCTTTCACTTGTGTTTACCAGTAAAT
Source organism: Centroberyx affinis (assembly GCF_046629955.1). NCBI lineage: Eukaryota > Metazoa > Chordata > Actinopteri > Beryciformes > Berycidae > Centroberyx > Centroberyx affinis. The sequence continues at coordinate 109,781 of NW_027281959.1, forward strand.
CAACAAACAATTCAAAATTATCTATATTTTTCGTGTTGCTTTCTTGACTAAGCAAAGGATTATTCTTATCATTTAGTAGTGATACATCACTCTAATGCCCATTACATGTAATCCTTTACTCACCAATCCTCCCTCTCTCTCTCTCTCTCTCTCTCACAAACACACACACACACACACACACACACACACACGACTTTGACCCCAGTACATGACATAGAGCTACAATATCGGGTAGAAACGTTAAAAAAAATTAGCCTAGTCCTCTGGCGCCCTCGAGCGGCTGAAACATGTAATCACAGGCTGTGTTTCAGAAAGGTGAGAGGGGGAAATGTCGCTGTATGCAAACGTCGAATACAACAAATAGCAAGACGAGGGGAAAAAACCATTCATATATAGTTCTACAAAATCCGACCTAGTCACGACCACTGCTGTGTTTACTCCTCGGCAGTCGCAGGGTGGCGCTGCAGCAGTCTCGTTCCCTTTTCCGCCCTCAACTCTTCCGGGTTGTCGTTTGCCATGTGAAAGTTCACAGGGCGGGCGGAGGTCGTGTTGTGCTTCTGCTCTGTGGTAGTGATGTGATGGCTTCCTTGAGTCTGTTGATGAGAAGGCAGCTGCCGCAGGTGGTGTCGCAGTTCGCTCGGGTGGTGAAGCTCGTCCGGCCCGCCGACGGCAGCGCCCCGGCGAGGAGGCTGCACGGCTCGGCTCGGCTCCGGGTCGGAGAGAAGGGACAGTGGGGCAAGAGCCGGGGGCCGGAGCAGCAGCACTACCAGCTGTCAGACCTCGATAAGGCGGACGCCTTGGTAGGTTCAGTCCGAGAGGGGAAATACATCCAGGCTGTACAATGAGCTTCTTAAACCAGTTGCCTAAATCTCACGGTTCTTGCTTTCGTTTCATTTCTCCCCTTATTATACGTTTTAGAAGAGTAG